>NC_141990.1:211386678-211543230 GCF_049901715.1 Pseudonaja textilis
GAGAAAGGTGTATTAAGAACGTTTACAACCTTGAATTATTTATAAACAATAATATCAAATAAATAAAATCTCAAATTGGAGATTAAACAAAAGAGGTGTTATATGACAGTTATATCAATTTTTTTAACAACCGGTTCTGTGGGTGTGGCTTAGTTGGTGGTAATGTGACTGGCTGGGCATGGCCAACTCAACATCACTCACATCTCCTCACCTGGCCTCTCATGACTGTGGAGATGCTGCAATAGTCGTAAGTGTGAAAAATGGTTATAAGTCACTTTTTTCAGTGCCATTGTAACTTTGAATGGTCACTCCACACAAGCAAAGTACCAGCAAAGGAGCGGAAAAAAACTCCAGAGAAGTTCCTGAGACAGGAAGTCTAGTCCTGCCAAGAATGTAATAAGGGTTAATGGAGAGGCAGTTTCTGTAAGCAACACCAGAATGTTTCCTTCCTGCCTTCCTTACAGGATTAGGCCAGTAATTTCTTCTAACAACCAGTTCTCCAAACTGCTTAGAATGTTAACAACCGGTTCTAGTGAATAGGTGCGAACCGGTAGAATCCCACCCCTGATTCATATGATAGGAATGGCTTATTGTGGGTAAGCACAGGGTCAATCAAACAGAACCTATGTCCTTCACAGACATTCCAACAAGTAGAGGCATAAAAACTGACCACACCACAAGCCTGCTGGTAAAATTCTTATAGATTCTTAATTTCTTTGTAATTCTAGTTAGAAACGTCAGAACCATTTGAACTACTTGGTTTCTAATGGGAGTTTGGCTTGCTTTGCTAATTTACCACACCTTGTGTCACCACAAAAGTAATGTCAATAGTAACTAAAGGAAATGGTCACGCCATAGGAAAATTCACTATTTGATTCTGTTGAGGTTTTGAAAATCTCAATGTTTGTTTTTGGGCTGCCTGCTAATAAAGATGTCTTTGAGTGTTTATGTTTCTTTGTATTGATTTTGGTTTGGTTATTTAAATGAAGGGCAAATATTGTTCTTACCCCACAAGAAGAGTTTTTGCTTCCCAAAAATAATTACCTGTGGATTTGGTGGGGTTAGGAGTTTGGTTTTACACTTACGGATAAGGAAAATAAAAGCTGTTGAAATAAAAGAACTTAACATGAGATGAGAGTGGATATAGATCTGGTATGCAGAAAGTCAGCTGGCAATATAACATCTGGGATTTGAAATCCACACCTCTTCAAGTTGCCAAGGTTGAGAAACACTTGTATAGTGGTTAAAGCACCAGCTTAGAATCCAGAACATTGAGTTCTAGTCCCACCTTTAGCACAAAGCCAGCTGGCTGATTGGTCCTCTGTCTTCTAGGAACAAGACAAGTACAAGTTACTTCTGAAAATCTTGCCAAGAAAACAGCAGGAACTTGTTCAGGCACTTGCTAGAGTCAAGTGTAACTTGAAGGGGTAATATAAGAGGCATAACTAGCTCAGGTTTATCTGCACATCAGTAAATAATCTGGTTTTCTATGTTTTTTTCAGCAGTCAATATATTTTGTCTTAAATGACTTACCTGTTTGTAACAAAGCATCCTAAACTCTCAGACTGAAAATAAACTTGAGCATGTACCCCTTCTACTCCCCACTGCCCTGCATTCCAAATCTCTTGACAGGTGACAGACTTTGGCAGTCCACTAAGATGGAGTCCACAAATAATACAAGAATCACAAACTCAATAGAGCAGCGTGACACACATATGACTCTTGCGGTTTGTTTTGAATTCAATGTCTCTCTTATTATTTCAGTTTATTGTCAGACTCGCTAATTCAAGATCTCATTGCTGCCCGATTGGTGTTGCCAAATAGACTCACAGTCCCATTGAAAAAGAACATGAATGTGGCTCAGTTGCGGTTTCCTATTCCACGTGTAAGTCTGGGGTCAGAGTTGCGCTTTGAAGACTTGTTAGTGAGGCACCTGGGTCAAAATATACAAAAAATCTTCTAAAGGATGAGGCTTTCTCTAACTTGTTCATTCTACACACCTGCAGTGTAGTGACATTTGACAGGGAGATTGCAAACATGCAAACATGCCCTATGCTTGTATTTGAATCACCACAGTGGGGAGAAAATTGTAAAGCAAAGTTTTATCTATTTGCCTTATCTAATAGTTGGTGTTTGCCTATTCATCTCTTTTCAATCTCTATCCAGAATATCACAAAACCTTAAAAAGTTTGAAAAAACTTCCTTTTGATTAAAAAAAACCCATCCTGATTTGAGGAGAATTTTTGAGCAGACAATGGCCTGGTGGAAATCAGTTCAGAATAAATGAAGCTCTATAAATACATAGTAGAGTTATAGCTAGTGCAGATTTATTTTGATAGATGATTTAAATTTACAAAAGATTGTAAAAAGGGGGCTTGTGTGTGTGTCCCATCCCATTCCCCCCAATCCATTTCACCAGAGAATCATCAAAAGCAAACTAATTGGCTTCTCTCTTTATCCATCATAATAAGAGGCACAAAGAAAGATCAGAGATTGATGAAAGGCTCATAATAAAAGCTAAATGCAAAATAACAACATAGATTCTTCTAATAGATTTAAATGTTCTACTGGCAAATCTCATTTAAGTTGAATTTAACTCATTTAATTTAAGCTTCTGTGGGTTGTGGTTAGAGACATCCCCCGTTTTCCTTAATGTTATGTTGATAATAGTATATACCAGAGAGATCCTCTGGGATAAAGATTCCATGTAATATTTAACAATTGTATTTTTTTTAAAGGGAGTCCTAAGAGTGCATCTTTTGGAAGCCGAAAATCTTGTCCAAAAAGACAACTTCCTTGGAGCAATTAGGGGCAAATCAGACCCTTATGCTCTCCTTCGTGTCGGCCTGGTACAACTCCGGAGCAAAACAATACAAAGAGACCTGAATCCAATCTGGAATGAAATGTTTGAGGTGATACTTCTCTTTGCCTATTTAGAAACAAAGTTTTGGGGATTATTTGCAATATATCCCACTTCCTAAATCTTATGTAGCAGGTTTGAGATGGTACATATCTCAGAGAGTGCAAGGGAGAAAAGGAGAAATAAAAAACCGAATTATTGTGGAAGTTGAGTCACATTACACTAGATCAGGTCCTAATGCTGAAACAGCTGGGTGGTTGTGTCTGGAGTTTTGCATATATTAGCAACAATTCTATATATGCATTCTCCAAATTAAGCCCCGCAGAATGTAGGGGAAGGGGTTTTTTTTTTCCCCTGGTAAGTGAATATAGGAGTACAAACTATCTTAATGTACCTTTGAAACTAAATGTGTTCTAAAAGAAGACTTTTTGTTTCTGTAAATAGTTTGACTAAGAAATCTAATCAAGTGATTGAGGAAACAGTATTTCAACAGGAATAGGCAACCAATTTTTTTTTTTAGTTATTCTGACTGCAGCTCCCAGAATCCCTGAATGTCAGCCATTTTGTTTCATGTCTAAGGGCGTTGTAGCCCTAAGCATCTAAAAGTCATTAAAATATATGTCTCGTTGCCAGCAACACACATGGATTAATTGCAAACTATTTTACAGGACCAAACAGTTTACCGGAATAATGGAAAACTAATTTACAAAAGGAAAAAAAACATTCTAAATATTGTCCACTTTGTCCTGTTGTATTTTAAAGAGAGTGAGAGAAAGGCTATTTGAAAGGCTTTTTCATGAAGCTCTCTTGAAAAAAGCGTTTCAGTTAAACCAGTATAATAAATTAAAGAATATTTGAAAGAGTTCTTTGTTGCTGTTGTTTCACCAAGAAGTCTGTTTATGCATTAGTGGTTCCTTTAATATTTTTTCTTATAATGAATTGAATTCTGTTTCGGAAAAAAACATTGCTCCTTATTACACCTCACCTCAATTTAATTGATTATAAAGAACATGAAGATAAATTTGATTCTTCCACCATTTTAGGTGTAAGACTTTTAATTTAATGTCCTACCCAGAAGAACTGAAACACTTTTTACCTTACGTAGTGGCATTTTTCAAAAAATAACTCCTAGCTGCTCTCTTTTATTACTTAATTTTTCTTTCATTCATTTCAGTTTGTTGTTCATGAGGTACCTGGCCAAGATCTAGAAGTTGATCTTTATGATGAAGATCCAGATAAAGATGATTTTTTGGGCAGGTCAGGAATACAGATTTCCTTTTTTATGTGTGCAATATTATACTGTGTCTTTTTCTACCATATGGCAACTTAGACCCAATGAAACTGGTATGGTCATTTCTGTGCATTCAGAAGCAGAGAACATTTCTGATTTTTGTATAACTGAATGCAGGTAGAGCAGGGGTGGGATTCAAAAATTTTAACAACTGGTTCTGTGGGCGTGGCTTAGGTGGTGGACATGGCTTGGTGGTCATGTTATTGGCAGGGTGTGGCCATCTCAATATCACTCACACTGAGGCATGCATCTCCTCGTCTGGCCTCTCATGACTGTGGGATGCTGCAACAGTTGTAAGTGTGAAAAACGGTCATAAGTCACTTTTTTCAGTGCCATTGTAACTTTGAATGGTCACTCCACACAAGCAAAGTACCAGCAAAGGAGGGGGAAAAAACTCCAGAGAAGTTCCTGAGACAGAAATTCTAGTCCTGCCAAGAATATAATAAGGGTTAACGGAGAGGCAGTTTCTGTAAGCAACACCAGAACGTTTCCTTCCTGCCTTCCTTACAGGATTAGGCCAGTAATTTCTTCTAACAACCAGTTCTCCAAACTGCTTAGAATGTTAACAACCGGTTCGAGCGAATAGGTGCGAACTGGTAGAATCCCACCCCTGAGGTAGTGTACTGCATGTCTGAATGATCCTGCTTCAAAAAAAGTCATCATAAAGAAGTATAATGTTGGGGATGAATTAGTTCCAGCTCATCTTTTGATTTACTGACCGTTACGAAAAAGCACAACTTTTGATATAAAAAAGATCTATTCCTCCAATGTGTGTTGTACAATCGCAAGAAGAATTATACATTTTATTTTTTAATGTACATATTGCATATTGAAGTTGAGCCTAAACAGTACTTTTTCATGTAACATTCTGCTCTAGAAAAAAGTCACTAAAATATCAGTTGGTTCTGGGTGTTTGTCACCCCAGATTGTTTTATTAGTAAATTAAGTTATTAGAATCTACAAGATTCTTTTGAAATTTGTTCACAGATTGGAAGCCAGAGTATTTCATGAAACTCCAGGATGCACTATAATTAAAAAAAAAAAATCACAGTTCAGTATAAGGCGCTATAAGTCTCCATAGCAGCATATGATAGCTATTCATTATGAAAACAAATACAGCTATCCCAAGGGATTTCCTTTGTGTGATTTCTTTTATTTTTTCACAGCTTGGTTATAAACCTTGTAGATGTGATGAAAGATAAAATTGTTGACGAGGTAAGTTTGGTTTTGGCTTAACATGTGTCACAGTAGTTTTTAAAAGGTGTGCCATATTTTATGAGTGGCTTATCAGCTATAAAAACATAGGGTTTTACTAAATGTTAACGTTAAGTAGGACTGTTGTTTTTTTTCCGAGGCATGTGAGTTCTCATTGCTGTTATGGGAAATTAAAAATGTTTGTATAGGCTGTGAAATAGGAGAGATTTTTTTTTGCAGAGTCTTATAATATCTCCACAGATTATTAGTTTTGTGGCAGCATTGGTTTTCAAGGGAAATTGCATTATACTGAAGTTTGTGGCACCACAAGTACCACATATATGTGTACAAGTATACAGATAAAACGGTGCGAGAATCATTGCACCATCAAGTAAATGAGTACACATGTAGTACAATGATTACTGATCTTATTTTGCTTCTTGAGAGACTAAATGGATCAACTGGACACTTAACATTTTGAGAGTATTTAAACGGAGAAGCAATTTGCTTTTGAGTAGAACATGGAAAGGGCCCAGATAGGTTGCACCTGTCAGCTCTTTGGAGTGGGACCAGATCAGATCACAGACTCCATAGGAATTCTACAACTATTCTTTATTGAGACAGGATACATACAATACAGGTAGTACTTGACTTACAATGGCTACTTAGCAACTATTTGAAGTTCTGGCTTCCAGCAAAAATGAACATTATAGACAATAAGTTTGCTTAATGACCATGGTGCTTTACAACTGCAGCGTTTGCTTTACAACTAAAGTGTCTGCTTTACAACCTGCCATATTTACTAAACACTACCACAGAAAAGGACATAAAATTGGGCAGAGTCATCTCTTGATCTGCTTAATGACCGGCACAGCTTACAACCATAATTCCAGCCTCAATTATGGGAGTAAATCAAGGATTATTTGTAACAGAATCTTATAGGCCTGATTGTACTTTATTGCTCCTCCCTCTTATGTCCCATTGAATCAGGAGAAGCCTCTCTATATCCCATCTTGTTTCCTAGAACCTCAGGAATGTGTTTCAGCCCCTTCTTGTCCTCTTCCTTTTAAGATCCCCAATTCTTAATGGCAGCTGACTTGGTTTTCAGGATAAATTAAACAGCATTGCAGGTTTTTGGGGTGAGCTGCAAACTGAGAAAACATTGTGTTGCGGGGGAGGGGACGTTGAAACAAGCCCCTTTCGTATAGTTGCCAGTTATACTGATGTGTCTAAAACATTGGCAGGACTCAAACTTGAGCAAAAGTTTCTAAAAAGGGTGGAGGACTATCTTTTCCTTTTGCAGCATGAAAATAATCTATTTGGCTACTGTCATTTATTGTAAATTAAATTCCATCTATTTTTCAAATTAGGGCTGATTGTGCTTCAGCAGTCACGGCTTTTCCTTTTTGAGGGAACAAATAGTTAAAAAGAAACTGGCTTTAAGATGTATCATCTCAAAGCAGATAAAACATCAAGATAAATGAGTTCCTCAATTTCTCCTTGAATATAGATCAACATAAAGATGCAATTAATGCGTATTTTTGGCACTGATGTGATTTCTTTCTTTTTGTGAAGTGGTTTCCCTTGAGCAAGATAACAAGTGGGCATGTCCACTTAAAGCTCGAGTGGTTTTCTCTGGTCACCAATCAAGAGAAACTTAGTGAGGTGAGTGCTTTGTGGGACTTGAGAAGAAATATATGCTGCAAAACAACTGAAAGAATTCAGAACAAAGAAATAGCCCAGTGTGTCTGCCCTCTTGTGTAATTTCTTCTGAGAGCTATGTTTAAAGCATCACTATAGCAAATACAGTTGCATTGATTGGGCAAGGATTGCATGCATTTCTATGGAGTTGGGGTACTATCACACCATTGGGTAATGTTTGTAGTATCCTCTGGTTATTAGGGGATGGAGGACGGCCTTGAAATATTTGTAGTGTTCACATTTATATATTAATTTTTTGTGGAATTATTTGTTTTTAGGGTAAGAATGGTCTTTCCACTGGAATCCTTATCGTGTATTTGGACAGTGCTTTAAACCTTCCTGTAAGTAAACCAAATAAATAACATTTCCACATATTCTCTGGCAACGCAAGCTTAAATATTTACAAGTTTAGTATGCTTGCTATTTGTACAAGATGTGGTTTGCAGTGACAAAGCACATCTATATAACTGACATGCCTTGCCTAGCCAAAATTGGATATAATGCATGACATATATGCCTATATGTTGTTGGAAGTTGGAAACAACGTTTAAAAAAACAAAGCAGACAATTAACGGTATCTGATTAGCAAGTCAAGGGAGATGAAAAAGACTGCAAAATATTATGAAGTGAACTGATTATATGATTTCTAAGATTTATATGTTTTTCAGAGATTCCCCCAGATGTTTATCACTCCCTGTATAAAATGACTGCTGTTAGTTGTATTTCAGCAACTTCAAGAAAGGCACACGTTGCCTATTTGGTCTACAATTTATTCAAGCGGTCTTGGATCTCCCAAGTTATTGGCATCAACCACTTGCTATTTTCAATAATCCAGAAGTTTAGCTTTCTTTCATTGGTAGAAAGACTTTTTCCCTACTAGATGCTTATCCATGCTAGTTTTTTCAAGCTGTCTTCTAAGATTCTCATTTCTGGCAACATTAGTACGCTTTTCATTCCTGATTAGTATTAGCCTGTCTTGGATTGTCCTTCAATTGATTTACTAATTTTGAAAACATATTAAGTTGAAAAAGGTGAAAATAAATTAAAAGCAGCAGACACTAGAACAGGACCATAACAATGCAAAGCCAATCAACCCACATAAAACAGATCAGATAGAAAATAGTCCTACAAAAATCCTTCTGGGGGGAAACAGTCCTCCGCTGTCATGTCATTTAATTTTCTGAAACTTCTTTTTCATTCAAAATCCTTTCCTAATGTAGAAAAATCAATTGGAATATTCCAACGGTGAGCATGTAACAAAGAAATACAGAAAAGACAGATATCTCAAGGTAAATTTCTCTGGTTTCTGAGTTGGTAATGAACTAAATACATTAAGGATTTGATAAATAGTAGAATTTTTTTTTAAAAAAAATAAGGGTACAAAGTGCAAAAATGACCAAAGTCATACTTAATGCCAAGAATTGTGCAAAGTGGGAATACAAGAGATTGGCTACATGAGTTACAATGGATATACTGTTTGGTACAGTATCAGGCAAGGATTTCAGTTCTGAGACCAGCCAACACACTGGCTGAAAAATCTATTCTCAGCAACTAGCTAGGCCAGGTTATGAGCATCCATCTGAACAGATGACCTACTTTCCTGCCATCATTGGTTAAGTGGAGGCTAATTCTCAACCCAGTTAAATTGGGTAGAGCTGTCAGTCTGCTTGCCTTCCTGTTTTGACCTTGAGCTAGATGGTCAAAACGGGCAAGTTGACCTCAGTTGCACCATAAATAGACTGGAGATCGGCCCAGCCTTTCCATTTCATACTACATATTTGAAATAAATGTAGTAAAGCACAGAGCACGTAGAAACAATGTTGAAACAAAGATTAGGCAATCTTTATTTACTTACTTGCATTCCTGCCTCCATTATTTTTATAAATAACTCAAGGCAGCAAACAAATCCAACATATATATGGGGTTGCCAAGTATAAATGCCGAATAACACGTATACTAAATTCTGATTCATGTTTAGGCTTCTAACCCTTCTTCCAATCTTTTTAAAACAATTGAGTAAATGTTATTTCTCTCTTTTAGTTCTCTTGTGAATGTTATCTTGTTATTAATACAGTCTTTTATTTCAAAATTGTAAACACGACAGAAGATAGAAAGAGAACCTTCTTCCTTTGTCCTGCTCACAGTGGGCAACAAAACTCACAAAAGCAAGGTAATGGACATCAACTTCTTTTTCATAAGGTAAAATAGAGTTTGAGGTAACTAAATTCTGAAATTTGTTTCAAAAATATCCAAAAACAGTTTTTTAAGATAAAAGAAAGGTTGGGGAACCCGAACAGCCCAATAGTCTAAGTAGCATGACCAAAACTGAGGAATACTGCAGGATGGAGATTTCCAAAGTTCAGGGCAACAGAAAACAACCCTTGATGCATATCACTGTTTGGCCCATTATGGAGTATAGTAGTATCTAGTCCTCACATGCTGAAGATAGAGTATTGTTTTAACCAATATCTCTATGTTGGGATCATTTTTTTAATCATGAAAAGCAAGAAAGATACTTCATAAATAAATAAAGTAATGCTTCTGCTCTGTTGCAAGTAATTTTGCAAGAAGAGATTGAATGAAGCCCTGAGAAACATACTGCTAGCATGGATTAAAGGAGTACACTTGCTATGGTTTTTTTTTTAAGCTCAATGTTTTCCAAATGGTGGAGCAAGGTGACATCTTGAGAGGTTTCTCTTTTGAACACAGATTACCAGACAATTGAATGCCTGAGGCTGCTTGACTGCATTTACATCTGCTGAGAAGTTTTGAAAAAGACCCTTCAAAAGTGCTCAGAGGATGCAAATGCAGCCACACAGGTCCTATTTAAAGCCCAAATATTTTTACTGATGTGAAAAGCAATAAAGAGAAGAGGGAAGAACTTGGTATTTGTTGAATCAAATACCGAATATATGAGCTGTAAAGAACCTGAATATAATGTCACTGCGCTGTATCAATACTACTGGATCTTACTCGGCAAATATTTGATCACCTTTCCCACAAGTGTGGTATTCATCTATAAAGAGATGTGGTACGCTTTTCTCAATGGTGCATTTTTTCAAACAGCAACTGGACTGTTTTTTTTCTTTGAGGAAGAAAAAGACCTTTTGCTTCTCGTCCAAGAAGCTTTATCAGTTCTTGGTAGAATGGTGGGGGTGATGGAAGGATCAGTTCTGACAGGATGTGGAGGGGGGTTTGTTGGAAAGATCATATTTCTTTGCAGTCATCTGGTCGTTAGCATTCTCCCTGAGAGCTCTTGAAGCCACTTCAGGAAGAGTACTAATGACCAGATGACTGCAAAGAAATATTGATAAAAATAGGAACCTCCCATCCTGTCAGAACTAATCCTTCAATTGGCCCCACCATCCTGCCAGGACCGATGAAGCTTCTTGGATGAGAAGCAAAATGCCATTTTCTTGTTCTTCCTCAATGAAAAACAGTCCACTTTCCATTTGAAAAAAAGCACCCTTTGAGACAGTTTATGACCTGGATGACTGAGAATGCTTTCCTTGAGCTCCATTTTGAGAGCTGCTGATACATCCAAGCACTAATGAATCCCTCCTTACTGAGGTCCTTGATTTTCCCCAGAAGACATGATGTTGAGATGGTAGACCGGGATCTGTGCCCCTATGCAGGAACAAGGTGATTGAAAATCCTGTCTTGATTGTATGCTGGGAGTAGATTATAACCAGTCTGTCAAAAGCTGAGCTGTTCTTTGGAAAGAGCTTTCGATGTAGTGAATTATCATTCCTAAAGGGGTGGAAAGGAGAACACCCTATTACTCCACTTTAAATTTAGGATTAATTGATCTGGTCTCAGGATCAACTGTGGCCTTGTTAATGGTTCATTTAAAATCTCTGGATGAGGAGCTAAATTCTTCCTGTTCCCTCAGGGTCAAAGTAAGTCACCATGCTCAGAGCGTCAGTTACAGAAGGACTACTCAATTGTCAGATTTCAGTATGAATATATAATACAGGTAGTCCTCAACTCACAACCACAATTGACTAAGCGAAACTAAGCAAAACATTCATTATTATGTGAGTTTGGGCCCATTTTATTATCTTTCATGCCACAGTTATTAAGTGAATCACTGCAGTTGTTAAGTTAATAAACACAGTTGTGAGGTAAATCTGGCCTCCCCATTGACTTTGCTTGTCAGAAGGTCACTAAAAAGGATCACATCATCTCTGGGACATTGCAACTGTCAAAAATATGAGTCAGAACTTTGATCACGTGACCATGCAGATGCTGCAACAATAAGCCATAAGTAGTTTTTTTCAGTGCCGTTGTAACTTCAAGTGGTCACTAAACAAACTGTTGTAAGTCAAACACTACCTGTATTGTATTGCAGAACTGCTAGATTAGTGATGGCTAACCTTTTTCTCGTCGTGTGCCAAAAGTATATACGTGTGTGTGCATGCACGTGACTGCACCCATAATGCAATGCATGCATGACCCCCCATCCCCTGTGCATGCGTGCATGATCCCTCTGTGCATGCCCTGACCCCCATGCATGCGCGGCAAATACCTGACAATCAACTGGGGGGGGGGGTGCCCGCACATGCACAGTGGTTCTGTTCCAGGCGACCTCTCACATGCCAGCAGAAATGGTTCTGTGTGCCACTTCTGGCATGCGTACCATAGGTTCGCCATCACGGTGCTAGATAGAAAACAATTCTTTGAAAAGCTCTGGTGAAAGAAAATGAACTGGCAGTCAGGGTGATTGATACATAAACTTTGAATCATGTCTCCTTTCGGTAATACAAATGGTGGCCTTCCAGATGTTGTTGAACTGCAATTCCCAGCATTCCTCCATATAGGCCGTGCTAGCAAAGACTCATAGAATTGTAGTTCAGTAAACCTTGGAAACCAAATGTTCCATCCTGCTAGAGAACATCTCTGTACACTTTGAACCAGGTCCCATTGAAGCCAGGGAAATTGAGCTGATTTGAATGCAGAATAGAGCAATTCTAATCCATTTCTAATTAGATGTATGCCTTTATGAACTGGATTGCAGTCTAAACCTCTTTGATGTAAGGTCCAGGTGTCAATTCTGGTTTCTTTTTCCACAGACTTGTAATTTCACTAAAGATCCTGCATGGAGGCAGGCCTTCACTTTCTTTGTTCATGGTGCCCCATCTCAGTCTCTTCATTTGGAGGTAAGTTTGTTTTCTTCTCTCCCTAATAATATTGGAGAACTGGGATTTATAGATATTACACTCATGTCCATCACTTGCAGTTATAGCAAGAGAGAAGGAGACTGCTGGGCTTTAGGGTGGAATTTTTTTTTTTTTTGTATCTGACCAAAATTCAAAATATTGCTTAGTGTATCTGGCAGCACCAGTGAATCTCAAAAGAACTGCTTCCAATGGATTGATTGGTTGACTGGTTATGTATTTATTTAATCTATGGGGATCAGTGCCCAGTAGAAAAAACATTTACTGAGTAATCATTTGTAGTGAAGTATTAAAAGATATACCTTAGTAATCCTATGACTGATTTGACAGGCTATTCCAAAATATGGACATTTTTATTTATTTATTTTATTTGGCAAGCAAGTATTAGATAACAGGTATAAGTATAAGCATGGTTATGAATTGATGAAATGGATACGAATAAAAAGAAACAATAGGACAGGGACAGTAGGCACGTTGGTGCACTTATGCACATTCATTTGCCCATTTTGTCTCCTCTTATTGTGGTTGTTTTTTTGTCTTGTTTTTGAAAAATATGCATGTTTGGAAATGTTTTTAATGAGTACATTTCCAGCCACTAAGACGGAGACACCCACGCCATATTCTGCAGCAGCAGTCCCAACCTTCCTGGTACCAGGGACAGGTTTTATGGGAAACAATTTTTCCACGGACTGGGAAGGAGATAGTTTCACTAACAACATAGATCGCACACATGTACACATGAAGCTTCATTTGCTTGCCCGCTGCTTGCACAACCCAGTTTCTAACAGGCCATGGACCGGTACCAGATAGGGACTCCTACTCTACAGGACCTATTGCAAATCTGGGTCACCTATGAAAACATCAGTCCATTTTACAAATAGCCCACACTTGTATTATGTATTATCAAGTACAGAATTGGAATTACTTTTGTGAAAATCAAGGATGCTGCCTTGATTTGCAGCATCTAAAGTACCATGTTGCACTATGGCCCACCCCTGTCTTATTGGGGGAATATTAATTAGTCTTGTTTTTGAAGTTTTTCTTCCAGTGCTTTATATTGACCAAATGAGCTGTTAAGTTAGCTTTGAATTCTTTGATAGGTTTCTACCCTTATTATTAGAGCATTCCTACCACAACCATTAGCTTTTCTTCATCCATTACGAAAGTTAATGTAGTCATTTCCCATAAAGAGGTTTAAATGGTCCCATTAATTGGTGAATTTCCTTTCAATATATCTTGTCTCAGTGCTCCCCTGCGAAATGAAGAAATTGCTGCTGGTTCGCATAATGGCGGTGTACGTAATCTGAAAAGGGAAGGTTTAAATCACTGCCAAGAGTCACTTGTCTTGCTCATTTATACTGCCTCTGTTTTCCTTGTTCTAGATCAAAGATAAAGAGAAGGAGAATGCCCTTGGGACTTTGGTGATTTCTCTTGCTCGCTTATTGAAGAACCCTGAGATGACACTTGAACAAAATTTTCAACTGGATCATTCTGGTGTGGACAGTTCTATTAAGCTGAAAATTGTGCTGAGAGTAAGCTTAGCTTTCTTCTATTTGCTTTTCTCCCGCCCCTCACCCCATTGTAATTCTTCCTGTTCTTGTGGGAAATTTTTCTGTGTGTCCATGAAATTAATATTTTTTCCTGTGAAATAAGAGATGGTGGTGGCCTTATCGTCTGATTTAATATACTAATAATTTGACTAGATATTTCTCCTAAGTATAATGAGTCTTGGAGAATATAATGAAACCAAACTTACATCATATAATTTGTATTATCCATGCCAAATGGATTATGAATTTTAATGCTTCAAAGGTATCTCTTGATCTTGCCTCTTTATATAAATGTAACACTATATAGGTGGAGTATTTGTTCACAACTAGGATCGCATGTTAGCGGTTGGTAGTACTTCCCTGGGTCTAATAGAACACTTTCCATCTGAAGTTATTTTAGTAACTGATATTAGTTTTACAAGCAAACAGTGATTCTGAATAAATTTATAGTAATTTTGATTGAAAGCAGATTTTTCTGAACCTTGGCTTAATTAGAGATTGATGCAATTGCTGCATGAATTCCTACGTGCAAGAATGTTTGTACACTAAATGTACGTTGGGGACTTTGATTTATATGTTAGGGTTTACCATGAGCAAAGTAGGCTAAACTACAGTATGACCTAGAGAGCTCTATTTTCTTCTAAAGTGCAAGGTTCGAATGTTTATTGGTGTTTGCATTCCTTCCAAGGATGTCATTCCTTTCTATTGCTAATAAATACATATTAATTCTATAAATAAATGGACGGGTTTGAGAAGTAGAAAAAATTAAAGGAACACTTGAGCTTCCTATATCCTCACCCCATTAATATTTTAAAGACTAAATTACTGCATGTCTGAAATTATAACCCTAAAAGGGCACCCTAAATCTATTGACATCCAGAGCCCATAAAGATGATCATTAGGGCCATCTTAGTGATAAAGCAGAATAGTTGGCTGCAGAGCTTCTAAGATGTTTGTGGAAAACAGTTTTTTTTAAACCAGGTGAATGATTAATTTAAAAAATAAATTTCTTATTGGATTTTGAAAAAAACAGCTAGGAAGTTTAGGAACAGAAATCTCATGGATTTTCAAAAGAATAATCTTAGGTGGATATGTGATACATAACATTTCCAACATACGATTTGCATAATTTCCCAAGTGGGCAATTAAGTGGAAATTGGTTTGAAGCCAACAACACATATACACCTGGGTTCAAATTGTTTCTGGGTTTATTTGTATGCTACAAATTATACAACAGTTTACATTTATCTTGCTTTCATTCTTAATAAAACAATTCCTGTTGTTGCTAATAAAATTCATAAATGGGAAGGATTCTGGCTACAACAGTTTCTACCAAAATAGAAGAGTTCCTTGTATCAATACTGAATCAAGGCAAAATTCTCTGTAAAAATATCTGATGAAATAATTAAGTATTGACATCCTTTGCAAGCAAATATCGGCCTGAAGACTTACTGTAAGCATTGATATTCCACTAAAATAATTTAAAAAACCAATGAAAAGCTATGTAAATAATATATAAGATTAAACAGTAATGGTGTGCTATGTAGACAACTGTAGCCTTTGTACAAGTGCAGCAGTGAGAGTGAATGACAAGAATGTTAAGCTGTAAACACAGCACATGCTACAGTATATTTCATAGTCGCATGTTGGACATAGGAATCCTGTGATTTTTTCAGTCATTGTGTTCACTGGAGAGGTGATACCTCCGCTTTTCCAGAATCAGCAGCTAAAGGCCTTCCACTTCTTAGCTAAATTGACCAGGATGTGATTAGACAAAATTCTGCCTTTAGACAAGGATGTGCAGTTTTTTCAGGCTGAAAAATCTTGGTCCTTGAATGGGTTTTCTGGCTGGTTTAAACAGTGGATATTTGTTATGTTTGGATGTCCTGTTGCTATTTTATGTTGTTTATACTTTAGCTTATTGTTTTTAATTTTGTTTTTAATTGTTAGCCACCCAAAGTCATGCATTTGAGATGGGTGGCAATACTGAATGAATGAATGAATGAATGAATGAATGAATGAGGTCCATAATGCAATATATTCATTAGGCCAAGTCACAAACTACGTGTTATTTATAATTGACACAATTGCTTCCTATAGATTTAGTAATTCTTGCATTTTCTCACACTCAGCATTAACAATTTGGTAGCAGTTTTGATGCAGTTCTAATTGTGTCTGGTTTGTTTAAATAAACAATATGATCATGCCTAGCTTCCTTTGTCTGCCTTAGGCCCTGCACATAGAGGTACCTGATTCAGAAAACACCAATAATGGGGCTAATGCCTTCAAACCAGTTCCTGCTTCAGCCCCGGAACAGAATGAGGACCAAAACAAGGCACAGCTGCCACCACCACCTCCTCCTCCCCCTCCTCCTCCACCACCACCGCCACCAGTAGAACTGCCCAAGGCAGTCCAAGGGAACAAAGAATCTGATGTTCCTGAATGCAAAAATGACAACGTGGGCAGTAATGCTAAACCTAATGGAAATGAGAAGTTGTCAGAGCCCATTGTCATAGAAGCAATTGCTGGAATCAATGAGCAAGGAGTTACAGGTGGATTGAACCCCAAGTGCTTGACACTTCCAGAGACCACTCGAGTGCCCCCAACATTGCCAGCTCTGCAGAGACTCCAGATTGCCCCCAGCCTTGCCTCTCTAGGCACGGAAGCCTCTTCAATCATGGATATAACTTGCAGCAATCTGAACCTCAATAAGTAAGTCAGACTGGGTATTTTATTTCACAATTGTATTTGGTAACACAAAACTGGCCTACCTAGCCCAAGTACTTACTTCACTCCTTCCTTAATCATTTATAGTATTGAAAATAGGTAGGGTGAACTCCATGTTTGTGGTTAAATTGTAGATGTGCATTATAGAAAAAATGAGGTTCGTAATTAGGTCAACTCAAAGTCTCACATGGAAGGGCTTGCATTTCTTAATATCTGGGTTTTGGCTAGAGTACAACTGGACAACCTTTTGTTGATAGAGGCCATACATTATGGTTTTTATGAGGAAAGAGCTGCAATGGGTGAAGTTACGATATATAGTGATTGGGAGTTTATATATACATGGAAGGAGCTGGTGTTTTGCTTGTGTTCTCTGGGAAATAAGTCTTTTATTATAATTTTCAGGTATTTCCCACCTGAGAATTAGGGAAATGTAATAGTGCATTGGAAGAAGGGCTTCAAGAATCAGATTGCTTATTTCAGGAAGGCATCTGGATAAAGATTATTTTATAATTCAAGTTATGATTCAGTATAAGAGAATATAGACAGAATAATTAATATAGAACTATAAGAAAATAGTTCCTCTAGAACAGTTGGGCTATAATTTCTATCATTACAATCCAACAATGCCCATCTGGTTGGGGATCAACTCAAAGTCTCTAGGAAGTAAGTAGTTCATCAAATGTGGAGTGCATTAGGCTACAGAAATACAATAGTTTCTTCAGGACTGGTGTCATAGTTATATGCATCCTATATGCATCCTTACAATCAAACCATAAATAAGATTAAAAGAGCAAAACTAACAATGACCAGCAATATGTATAGTTAAATATTCCTATGCTGAGGAATCATGACCCATATATCGTTAAGAAAGCACAAATCCCTTTCAAATCATCTTCTCTTTCAAAGGCCTGTTGAAATATCCAGGTCAACTGCTTTTCCTAATCCCAGAAATATATATACTTCTGTGACTAACAATTTTTCTTTTAATACCAGTATTAATTTGATTTTGGAATATACTGAAACCCACCAGAGAAAAAAATGAACTGCTATGATTATCAAAAAATATATATCTTAGTTGAAATACAGAATGCTTTCTTTGGGGAATGATTTAAAGACAGTTTGGTTTTTGTACCATAAAATGCACAAGCATCTCTTTCTTTTCTCTTTCTGATTTTATTTTTATTTTTTTCCTATTTATAATATCAAACAACAAAAAAGTTTAACTCTTCTATGGGAT
Organism: Pseudonaja textilis; assembly: GCF_049901715.1. NCBI lineage: Eukaryota > Metazoa > Chordata > Lepidosauria > Squamata > Elapidae > Pseudonaja > Pseudonaja textilis. The sequence continues at coordinate 211,404,416 of NC_141990.1, forward strand.
TAAGACTTGAAGTTTGGCTTTGAAGCAAGCAGGAAGTAGCCGTCTGCTTCAGTCACAAACTTCCTTTAATTAAGCCAATTACCTTGCAGCGGGACACTTTCTGATGGAAGGTCTATGGGAGAGATTCATATCACTGTCCGGTATGCTTTCTTAAGGCAATCCCTCATTGTGTTGGTCAACTCATGCAGGTACAGTAATTTTTAGCAATCTATCTCTGTTTATGTTCTAAGAGAAATACTATTCTTTTTAATATTTGGATTACTTTTATCATATCTTGGGTGTAATGGAAATTATTTTACTTTAATCTTTGCTTAATGGAATGAATATGTGCATAGCAGTTTCTTCCTCCAAATTTTCTAGATTGCAGGATTCAATCAGCGTTTGCAACTATTGTTGGCTGAACGTATTGTTGTTATTTAAATTTATACGGTGCTCAATTCCCAACAATTCCTGGCCATTTAAAAATAATTTAGAACATGAAAAACAAAACATGAAAAACAGCATCAATGAAATTGGTAAAGATGGCAGAAAAATAAAGCAGGTATAAAGCAAAGAAAGTAACCTGGGTTAAAAGGAGGCTTCAGTCATCCCCATCAAAGGCTTGAGCGAAGAGCCAAGTCTTCCAGGCCCTTTGAAACACCAACAAGGGGGGCATTTAGATCCTGGGAGAACTTCAGTCCAGAGGTTCTCTGTACAGTGACAGAGAAGGTGCACTTTCAGGCATAGCATAATTGAAAGATGCTGGGATGCACCCATCCTGCAAGATCAAATTGTCTGGGCAAATATTATGGGAGACAAATGGTCCTTCATGTGACCAGCCCCATGCCCTATAGGGCTTTATAAGTAACAAGCAGTACCTTAGATTGTACCTAAAAGCAAATGTCAACCAACAGATATCATGCAGGCATAACTGCATTCTGGTCCAGTTGAAGCTTGCAGGTGTCTTCAGCATGTAATTGCATACCAGTGATGGTATTCTACTGGTTCGGCCTGGTTCAGCCAAAGCGATATCTCTGATGATCATCTGTGAGTGTTCGCTCCGCTGGTGTGCCCTCCCACTGGCCCCGGCTCCATAACCTTTATTTTCGGCTTTTCAACCTCAGCTACTTTGCATGGCACAGCCGATTGCTGAGCATCAGCTGTTTTACACACAGGGCTCGTAGCAGATGAGTTGCAAACGCTGCACATGCACAAAGCGCACCCTCACACCGAACTGGTAGGAAAAAGTTTTGAAACCCACCACTGTTACATATATATACCCAGTGAAGAATTCTTCCAAATTGGGTTCCTGATCGTTCAGAGAATTACAAGTGCTAGACCTTTTATATATTTCACTTCAATCCAGCTCAATCTTAGTAGTAATTCTATCCTAAGAATTGCCTCTAGGTTTTTGTTGTTGCTGCTGCGGTTGTTCAGATTCAAGAAAAAAGATATTAACCTGCCTGAATCTTTTCTTCAGAAGTTTTTCTTAGTCTGTTGATTGTAAATATACTACCATTTTCTCCCCATAAGAAATTTAGTGCAATGCTCTCGGCATGGAGCATATCCATATGTTCGCATCTACTTGCTCCCAGACAAAAGATGGATAACCCGAAGAAAAACTACTGTGAAGAAAAGAACACTGAATCCTCGGTACGATGAGAAGTAAGTAAATGCTGCATTAACATTGCTTCCTGCTGAGGCCTAGATGTTGCACCTGATATCCCCATAATCCTCATGAAAAACATGCAATATTCATTAGGTGGTGTAATTACAACTCAGTTTAAGTTTTACTTTATTGTTAGGGTCACAGCTTTTCTCTAGTACTATTTTCAAAACATCCAGTCCTGGGTACAACATGAAGCAATCTGAGGTTTTTAATATCACCCATGTTTCTTGGATGCAAAAAAGATTTGGAATGACCTATTACCTTTCCACTTGAGAAAGAAAGATCACTAACTAGAGATTGTGCAGTAACTAAGTAATTGAAAATATCACCTGTATGTATAATTCCACCTTCTATAATCTCAAATTTTGACTTTGAGAAATCAAAATCCAGCTGGGTGACTTTGGGCCAGTCACTCTGTCTCAGCCCAACTCACCGCACAGGGCTGTTGTTGTGGGGAAAGTATTACATTTGTTCACCACCTCGAATTATTTATAAAAAATAATAAAGGTAGGATATAAATAAACAGAAATATATTGTATTAAAAAAATCAGAACTTTAAGAACAGGGCCACGCAAGCGGTATGCAAGTGTGCATGGGTGTGCAAAGCTCTATTTGTCTGGCGAACGTGCACCTGCAGCTCCCATGGAACCATCCCCTCTCCATCCTGCCAGTCCATCAAAGCAGAAAGGTTGGGGAAGGGCTGCATTAGAGGACTGCTATTTATATAGCATTTTTTTTCATACATTTAGATTTGAATTTAATGACACCTTGGAAGATATTAAGAAACGGGCCTTAGATGTTGCTGTGAAAAACAGAAAGTCACTTATTTCACATGAAAGGAAAGAACTTGGAAAGGTAAGATGCTCTTTTAAAAACGCTATTCACATTTTCCTGTGGATTTCCTTCCTTTTCTCTTCACCCTTATACGCTTGAAGTAAGAACTTGCTATACAAATTATTTAGACAATAACTATGGATTGCTCTATAACTTCAAAATGTTGCTATCCTGTAGAGGAAATATTTAAAAAAAATACGGAGAGGTATACACTAAATAGCAGTACTGTGTTATGAGCTTGCTAGGCAGTTTATATGCAGAAATACACTTTATTTTTAAAAACCATGTACTTGTAACTCAAATATTTAATTAAGCAGCTTAACAATTCTGACTTTTCTTTTTAAAGGTGCTGATTGACTTGTCAAAGGAAGATTTAGTCAAGGGCTTCTCCCAATGGTATGTTTGGATGGTCAGCATATATAAGGTAGCAATGCAACCTATCAAGCAGTGCTAGATGCAATGACAGGATTACCTGTTAGATCTGGATAGTGCAGAATGGACCAAGCAGAAGAAATAATAATCGCTTGTTTCAAATAGTGGTTCCTCTCCCTCCTTCCAGAGGCAATGGGAAATCTAGGGAGAATTTCACTTCATATGTTTAGGCTGTGCTTTACAATTTTCCACCCCTTTGCTTTCTATGGGATTCAGCAGAAACTCAAGTTGCAATCTCGCTATCCATTTAATTTTGCTATTGAGATGTTAAGATCTCTGGTGATAAGAGAGATCTATTTATGGCCAGTCGGTAGTCATCCAAAGGAGTTTTTAATACCAACAGAGCTGTAAGAAATGAGAAAATAGGTAGCTCTGTGGTTTAGCAATGGTCTTCTGGATAAACCAAGAAACGATGGCTTGAGTACTGCCAATAGTTAGATATGGACTTGATCCTGCAGCTGTGCTGCTTTCACCATTGTCAGTTTTAAACATTTTATTTCATAAAATAGGGAAGAAACAAAGTTAACATTGAAAATTATGAAAAGGCCACTTTTTTTGTCACTCCAAACATTTTGCTTTCAAATGGTGATGCAACATTTTGAATATTTTAGGTTAAGTGATTCTAGCAGAAGGTCCTGGAAGTGGGAAAGAATATCTAGAAGGCTGTTTTTAAGCTAACTAGACCAATGTAATGATTTAATTGTGCTTTATTCAGCTTATAATTTCACTATCACACCACCAGATAATGAAACCACATCTAGGACAGACAAAATGAATTGGGATTTTTTTGGTTCCCTGCCTTATATACACATGCATAAAGATATACATATATATGTGTGTGTGTGTGTGTACACAGACATATATACATATACACACGCACACACATGAAAGGCAGGGATATCTATATAGCTAGTTAGTTAGTGGAGGAGTACCTGCCTTAATTCATCATGCTACCTTTTTTTATAGGTATCAGTTGACAATAAATGGACAGCCCGAGAGTTGATTCCTTCACACCTGATCAACAGCACACTTCATGTATATTTGGAACTTTGAAGGCCACTATAAGATTTTGTAAATGTTTATATTTCAATAATGCTTAATTTATTTAACACATTACTATCAATTTCTTAAAATGCTGACTTTTTCGAGGGATGAATTTGGCATCATCCTGCATTTAACCTTTAAGGGCAAAGTTTGTAACAATAAATGTGTACTTGAGGAGTTCCCCAATTGATTGACCAAAGACAGGCGGCATCCTGAGGCAGAGGGTTCCGCATTCCATATTCTCAGGTTTTAACTGACCAAGTACTGTTTGTTGCTGCTTAGTTTTTTCCTCCCCAAGGTCTGTCCCACCACACAAAGAGCCACAAGTAAACCAGGGTCCACATCACTTTGAAATCACATTGACAAGTATGCTAGTTTTGCATACAGAACATACTTTTTAAAATCTGGATTGAATCCTCTTTTTCTGGGAGGTGAGACCAAAAAAAAAATCCTTCATCCCTGCAGCTAGAGTCCTTCAAACAGCATTTCCTCACATTTCATTGAATTCTGTTTGAAAGGATCCTGATTCTTTTTGAAGGATCCAAGGGGTTAAAGAAAGAGCATGGCTGGCAAAGAGGCCAGTGCTCCAAGTATGTAATCATTGCCTTAATTTTTGTACATAAAACAGACTATGTTTTGCATTATTTATGCCAAAGAATCTAATTCAGAAACTGTTTAAATTGCAGGTGTAATGTGCTTTTAAATAATAAACTAAGTTATGATATAGTAGCTGCTTACGACTTGTTAACTACCAACATTCTATTCATTAGTACTCCTTATTAATGGAAAACTTGGCTCCTATTGAACCAAGTTCAATTTGGTTCCATGCTATTGAAAGCAAATAACAAAACTTCAAGATTCCATTCAGACATTTTTAATAAAAAAATATTCAAAAATACATAAAGAGGTAGTCAATATGTTAAAAGTTTAAATTTACATTATTGGACCATCCATTTCAGCTTCTGTACAGCAGGTAATATTTCTGCGAGACTTCTGACTTCTGAAACAAAAGTAATTTTGCAAACATTATTTTGCCTTTTCAATTCAACAGTCACCTATTTTTAGATATCCAATGGAGTACTTAAAAGGTATGCCTCTATGTTTATTAATTTATATTGTAAAGTATGTAAATTTTCCAATACATTTCAGAAGTAGACTATAAACAAACCAGGCTATAATTAGTTTGTGAATGGAAAACTCCAGTCTGGACAGTATAGAACCCTACACTCAAAATAACTAGGGTTGAATATACTGTACATTCTAAGGATTTCTTAAATTATCACCTTTGAAACGGAAGGGTTCTTCACTTGCAATATTGCTACAATTCATAAAAGCATGTCCACATGAAGGCTGAACATGGCTATTTCAGGTTGTTTTTCCCCCAAGGTCATCTCACCTACATTCACAAAGGATTCCTCCAATGAAAATGGCAGTAAAAACAAGCATCCCTCATTGGCAATCCAAGGGGAAGTGTTTTGGGGTCCTGGGAAGACTTTAAAATTCTTTGAAAGTAAATGTGCTGAGCTTCTCAAAAGGTGCAGTCATAGCATATCTCTCACAGAAACATCATGACTGAATTGTCCTGCTGAATGGTTGGCAATCCCCAATAAAATAAGTAGCCAATAAAAAACACCATGTCTACAATCCTTATGTAATTACCATGAATTTTGCTGAACCATCCTAAGATCACTTTCTACTGGACTCTGACAGTAAGAGTGTACAGCATGTAGACATATATTCCCCAAAAAAAGGATGCAAAGAGGAGGAAACTATTTTACAATTATAATTTTATAGTACTTTCTAGACATGTATTAAAATTACAATTGAGCAATAACTTTGGGTAGCCTCTGATCTCTTTCTTAATATTTTTTGAGGCGGGATATACCACAAGGACTTACCAGGACAATGGATAATCCCACATCATTACAAATTTCTTTGAGATATATTTCAAAAGACACCTAAGTGTTGCCCTTAAATTCTGGTAAAAACAAAATTCATTTGAAATAATGTACTTAAAGCCTTGGCCTCTCTCTCTAGTGTCATTAATTTGCAGAAAGTGCTTACCTAGAACATGAAGCAAGTTGTTAATAAGAGCATGAAATGCTGGGAAAAAGTCATCATGTTCTTCTAACTTGTAGATAATGCTGAAAAATATCAATTTGCTAAACATTCATTCTCTCATTTTGTCATTTAAACATGTGCTAATCTTATCACGGTGGTCAATTGATTATAATTAACTGCTAATTGAGTACAAGATAGCAGTATGAGATAGCAGTGCAAAAAAGACAAATGCAGTTTTAAACTCTTATCAGCCAAAATGTACAGGTTTAGTCTTCATTCAGCTATCACTTATTCAGTGACCATTGGAAGTTACAATGGCACTGAATAAGGGGACTTATTATGTCTATTCCTTATAGTTGTGGCTGTCGCAGGATCCCAGCGGTCACATAATTGTGATTTGGGCACTTGGCAACTAGCTGGCAATGACAAGGATCACAATATCCACAGTCATGCCATCACCATTTGTGACCTTCATGGCCAGTTTCCAACAAAGTTAATGGATAAACCAGCAGTAAGTTGCAAATGATGATCACAGGGTACTGTGATTGTGTGACATTCACCTACTAATGGCAACTAGAACTGCTGGATCTGCAATCATAAATTAGTGTGGCCATGTGACATCATGCTTTGATAACATCCTTAGGGACAGAGTTGCCAGTCCCAATTAGTATCATTAAATGAACACTACATGTGATATCACAAGAATGAAGAATTCCCTTCTTTTCCTATGATCAGGCCTCACCTAAAGTACCACCCATATCCACCTTTGGACACCCCACTTTTAATAAGCACTGTGAAAAACGTAACATGTTCTGAGAAAGGCAAAGAGGATCAGGCCACTAGAAATTAAGCCCAATAAAAACTGAAAAAGCTTTCTAAGATTTGCCTTGAATAATGTGACTGCGATGATCGTGACAGTGTTCTTCAAATACCCAACAGGACGTCACACAATTCTCCCTCCATTATGCACTTAGAATGTAGGGCTAAAGGCATTTTGGTAAAGCTACTATTAGTTAACTATGAAGATCTGCATACCTTTCGATGTCTTGTGTGCCCAGCAGTTGTTCCACCTGCCAGGCCACATTCTCATTAAACAAATTGCATAGCTTTCCAACAGTGTTCACCAGGACACTAGGTGGTGCTGAGCTATCTGTGATGAAACACCGTATCAGTTTCTGTGCAACATTTCACAACAGGTAAAAGTGGGAGCAGAAGATGAAACATCAAGCTTCTCGAAATGGTTGCCACTCAAACATCCACACAAAGCAACACAGGAAAAGGTTGTGCAAGACAGGCATGCCAGAGCTTTGAATGGGAAGGCGAAACCAACAACGATTGTGGTGCTGATAGTGGGAGGATAAGACCAACAGGATTAACAGAGCAATCATGTTATTTTGGAGGCCCTGATATTTCACAAGACCGGCTTGGTTCACGCCAACAGGATGGGATGGAAGAAGAAGGTTCCTTCCTGTCATTTCTTTACAGGAAGAAAACCCTTTTTTATAGGTAATGAGGAAAAAAGACATTTAAAACAGCTCTAGGGTTATGTGATGACCCAGGGTGGGTTACAAAAGCAACAAAGTCACAAAAAACATGTGAAGTCCCTTTAATTCCTTCAACTTGGCTTCAAAGGTCCAAATTATCATTGACCGGAGAAAAAACTCCCCCACCATCATTGCGAAAAGGAAGAAATTCCGTTCAAACTCAAAATACATATAACTTATAAATAGAAAAAACAACACAAACCACACTGAAGCAATTAATGAGACAAGGCAGGATAAGGGCTTGAAGACATCCACAGATATCGAAATAATACACTGGGAAGGATGCCAGAACTCAGATAAGAACTGAAAGACTAAAATTATTTCATGCTTTGTTTCCAGCACTGGGCCATGCACAGTTTGTCCTTTTAAACAGTCCTCACAGCTGCAACCCATGAAGGAGATCAGGACCCTTTCCTTCCCCACAGACCATGCCATTTATGTTTCTCCCTGATCTGCTCCTCCCTGCGTGCCCTAGGATGAAGAGGGGATGGGCCTGGGTCTTCCTCTGAATGCCCAGCCAGCCTGTGCCCTTCCCCAGTTTCCTCCACAACCTCCGGAGCCAAACTCCCACTCCCTGTCTGCCGTTCCTCCTCTTCCTTGGAGTCAGATTCTAACAGGGGCATGACAGGTTATCTGAAAAAGAATTTAGGACTGTGTGTAGAGATTGGATGGATTTACTTGAGTAATGTATTGATTGATTAAACTTGTATGGCACCCATCTTTTCTAGAGGCGACTGTGGGTGGCATTAAAACTGTAAATAATAATAATTTACAATTAAACAATTTACAATTTACAATAACAATTTACAATTGAAAGAAGGGAAGGAAGGAAGGGAGCAAGATGCACATGAGGAATATACAACGGTTTTAACCTGCTTCCCATTTATCCTTCCACATCTCAAAAAAGGATCGGCTATTTCTGTAGGGACATAGCAAAGGAGATATCAGATCTCCTCCAAAGTGTATTTCCAGTCTTTCTTGTGGCCACGTGATAGAGTCCTGGGAGCTGCAGAACTATTGCCTTACATGGGTTTTTAAAATCCGTAAATCCCAAAGCATCAATAGCAAATCTGGCGCTGCGTTTAATTGTCTTTTGCAACATACTTTTGCTGAGTTTGTATATGACCAAACCAAACAAAATATGTAGAATTCAATGTGATTTGGTGCCGTGTACTGTATTTTATTATTCCATCCTCAGCTTTTATTTCAATTCAAGTACATTTGCAATTAAGTTTAAGATGCAGGAAAAACATTTATCTGAGGTAAAAATTTTATGGCAGCCATTCTCTTCCTGCAAAACCTATGGTAAATTTATCGTGTCCTTTCAATATATAGGCACACACACACACTCCAAAAGAACACAGCTGAGTTTTTCTTCAATCCCACATTACTCTGGTCTGACTCTGAGCAGGTTAGAGGAAGAAGCAAGAGATTCTTACCTAATTCTAAGAGATCACAGAGGTTCCTCATAGCATTGATCATTTCACCAAGTTTTGTATAAACCTCATTCATCCGAGGGTAAACGCCACTTAGAGTCTTCACATCAAACAGTTTTTGAAAATGACAGACAATGGCATACAAGGTTTGTTGTGAAGGAATCAGAGCTTTCTGTAGGATAGGAATAAAAGCAAAAGGAGCCCAAAGATCATTTCAATCCCGATTAAACATAATAGAACCCTGGGGATGCATTCTATCTAAAGTCTAGGATTCTCCCGGATACAATAACTGGAAAAGAACTAGGATGTCATTTTCTAAATAGATAGGCAAATTAAGATCATTATAAGTCCACATCACATACATATGAATACATATGAACTTTCAGGACCAAAATGACATACTATTATTATCATATTTCCACATAGGTAAGGAAACACATAAGACTAAGAATGAATAATCAGAATGTTTGAACAAGATTACCTTTTCTTCATTGCCTACTTCTTCAGAGATTTCCTCCACTATTTGTTGAAGATCCTCAACTCTAATATATTCATTAGTGTCCTGCATAGTTTTGGAATGCCAAGGAACTAAACGCAGAAATAGCTTTTTCAGGGACTGGTGCAAGATCTTGAAAGAAGAAAAGAAAGATGTTGATGTGCTACTCTTATTCTTTTGGGCTGTCAATGTAAGAATTTAAGAGGATACTGTGGGCAAATCAGGTTCCCATATCCTTCTCCTTAATTTAAAACCAAAACATTTCAAATGAGGTGAGAGAAAGACTTCTCAGCATAGCGTGTAAAAAAATCTTTGCAGCGAAATACATTTGTTTATTATTTAACTACTTGCATGTGGAAATTACATGCATTGAAAATTAGTACAAAGATATGTGGAAAACACAAAGGATGTTCACTGGATGAACCAGGGGCAGGGGCAGGTCCCTAGGCTGAAAAGAGCAGTCGAAGACCACCAGTACCTTCAGGGCCATCAGCTGGTCCGCCCAGGTTTCAATCACAGTAGGGAGATGCTCAAATCCACTTTCCTCCTCAGCCCAGCTTTTCCCAAGGCCCTTTTTCTGCATAAGTGTTATTAGAGGAGATCTTCTTGGGCTTCTGATAATAGAGTCAATGCTGGATAATACCTTTAGAGTTAAAATATAAGAAAGAAGAAACATTATTCACTAATCTTTATAAAATGTTCCAGACAGCCACTTGGCTGGAGTAACATTGATTGTACCTGAGGAATACGGAGCACAATTCAGTCCTAGTTAAAATTCCAGGTTTAAATGGACAGTTAATCAAACATTCCACTCTTCCATTGAAATAACAAGATCTCAGAGAACTACACTTCTGTTGGGTTTTGATCCAACAGCGATTGGGATGGGCTTTCTATTGTGAAGTATTTGATAATCAGGCTTCTTCCTATTCACCAACTCCCAAATGTATTACTTTCACTAAGTACCTGCATTTCTATATTTAGCAAGGAAACTACATTTTCCCCACAGATTTACAATTGTGCTCATAAGTTTACATACCCTGACAGAATTTATGATTTCTTGGCCATTTTTCAGAGAATATGAATGATAATACAAAACCTTTTCTTTCACTCATGGTTAGTGGTTGGCTGAAGCCATTTATTATCAATCAATTGTGTTTACTCTTTTTAAATCATAACAACAGAAACTACCCAAATGACCCTGATCAAAAGTTTACATACCCCAGTTCTCAATATTGCCCCCTTTAACATCAATCACAGCTTGAAGTCTTTTGTGGTATGCATGGATGAGTCTCCTTATGGTAAAGCTGCCCATTCTTCCTGGCAAAATGCCTCCAGTTCCTGTAAATTCTTGGGCTGTCTTGCATGAACTGCACGCTTGAGATCTCGCCAAAGTGGCTCAATGATATTGAGGCCAGGAGACTGAGATGGCCACTCTAGAACCTTTACTTTATTCTACAGTAGACAATGACAGGTCGACTTGGCTTTGTATTTAGGATCATCGTCATGTTGGAATGTCCAAGTATGTCCCATGCATAGCTTCCGGGCTGATGAATCCAAATTTTCCTCCAGTATCTTTTGATAACATACCGCATTCATCTTGCCATCAATTCTGACCAAATTTCCTGTGCCTTTGTAGCTCACACATCTCCAAAACATCAGTGATCCACTTCCGTGTTTCACAGTAGGAATGGTGTACTTTTCATCATAGGCCTTGTTGACTCCTTTCCAAATGTAGCGTTTATGGTTGTGGCCAAAAAACTCAATTTTGGTCTCATCACTCCAAATGACTTTGTACCAGAAGGTTTGAGGCTTGTCTCTGTGCTATTTGGCCTATTGTAAGTGGGATACTTTGTGGCATTTGCGTAGTAATGGCTTTCTTCTGGCAACTCGCCCATGCAGCCCATCCCTCTTCCAGTGCCTCCTTATTGTGCATCTTGAAACAGCCACACCACTTATTTTCAGAGAGTCCTGTATTTCACCTGAAGTTATTTGTGGGTTTTTCTTTGCATCCCGAACAATTTTCCTGGCAGTTGTGGCTGAAATTTTAGTTGGTCTCCTTGACTGTGGTTTGGTTTCAACAGAACCCCTCATTTTCCACTTCTTGATTAGTGTTTAAACACAGCTGATTGGCATTCTCAATTCCTTGGATGTCTTTTTATATCCCTTTCCTGTTTTATACAGTTCAACTACCTTTTCTCGCAGATCCTTTGACAATTCTTTTGCTTTCCCCATGAATCAGAAGCCAGAAACGTCAATGCAGCACTGGATGAAAGATGCAAGGGTCTGTCAGGAATCCAGGAACTCATTGACCTTTTATACACACATACTAATTACAAGCAAACAGATCACAGGTGAGGATGGTTACTTTTAATAGCCATTCAAAACCCTTTGTGCCAAGGTGTGTGCATGTTATCAGGCCAAAATCACCAGGGTATATAAACTTTTGATCAGTCATTTGGGTAGTTTCTGTTGTCATTATGATTTAAAAAGAGTAAACACAGTTGATTGATAATAAATGGCTTCAGCCATACACTAACCATGAGTGAAAGAAAAGTGTTTGTGTTATCATTCATATTCTCTGAAAAATGGCCAGAAATCATAAATTCTGCCAGGGTATGTAAACTTATGAGCACAACTGTAACTAAACATGCATGGTACTATTCAGTGAAGTTGCCTTTCTAGCTATATTATATTTATTAAGTACACTGTTTTGACCAATAGTGGATCAGTCCAGGCACAACAGCAAACCATAATTTAGCACTGCATGAACAAGACTGCTCCAATTTTTTTCTTGTGTGCTTTCACTAAGCAAAATCGGTTTGTCTGGGAAGTAACATTACATTAACATTGGTTTGCAAGCTTCTTTGGAGGTAATTTCTAAGCAAATTCTAGTTCGCACAAATAATAAAAATGGTTTAAACTGGAAGGCAGACTGGTAGTCATGGAAGTCACAATGAAAAAAAGTCACAAGCATAATTTCATTTGCACCTGACTAGAGTTGATGTGTGGTAGTTTTGTTCTCCCTGAAATGCAAATGATAAGAAAATAGATATTCCACACTACAAATATGACGTTTATGAACATCGTAGTAGATTATACTGTTAAGAAATATAGCATTCCCAGATCGAAGCTTAGCAGTTATCAGAGCGGTACGATTCTGCAATCTGAAAATATGTGCTATCAGCTGGTAATCCAGCTGGAATTATTCTCAACACAATCAAGAAGCATGATTCAGGAAAGGCTTCAATTCTATTGGTGCCAGATGGCATTTTTAGAAGAAAAGCATGTTGAATGAACAGAAGCTTTTAATAAAGGCATATTTTCTGGCTCAATTATATACTTAACTCGGGAAACATGGCTTCTTGCCATAGGATGCAGCTCGCTGACTTTTCCTTCTCTTTCTCATTTAAATAAGATGTATAAATTCAAGGAATTATAATTTGTCAAAATTCAAGTTAGGGAACAAATCAGGAGCTGAAGCTCTGATTTGCTACTAAGTTTTTCATTTCCCGAGAATCCAAAACAAACCACAGTCCTCTGTGTTGAGTAAGCTAGGTTAAATTGAAAGCATCAAGCTTCTCATAAGTAATCACAATATCCTTGTAGCCATGAAAGAGGAGAACAGTTACAAACAGCAGACCTGAGAAAACTTTTCTTCATTTCAATATTAGGGCTTTTTTTTTTTTTTGCAGAATTTCTGCAACAGTAATCCACTCACCCGTAAGTATTTTCTGCAAACTTCCTGCAGCTGGCTCCCTCCCAAACCCTTTTTAAATTCTTTGTTTTCTTTCAGGTTTTCTTCTTCACTGCTCTCATGTGATCTAACAAGCAACCAAGAAAGGAAAGGGAGATATGCTAAATAAATTGCTCTATGATCCATGCCTTATAGACCAAACATGGCATCACAAAATCTAAAGTAAACTATATGGTCAGTGTCTACATAAATTAGAAAAAAATAATCAGAACGCTATCTTTCACAAGATGTTTTACACAAATCACAGAAAAACTACAAATTATAATAACAATGGGTTCCTTGGCTTGGGTTATACTCCTTGTCTTCCCTTTGGATGTGCTCCCATTTTGGTTTCCTCCCTTTTAAAGTGTCTAACCCCAGATTTCAGATCAATAATCACTATATGGCCCTATTTTTATCCATCTGCAAAACAGGTTAATGATTAAGGCTTATTCAAAATGCATTACTTGATGTTCTTCAATATTTTCTCCAGCTTCTTCACTTGGTGTTTATAAAATTTTAATTCTTGTGCAGTTGGCCTGAAGGGAAGAAAATGGTTTCTGTCAGGTTTCACAATGAAATGGTTTGTCTTGAAGATTTATTGCTGTTTGTTGCTGTTATGAGACTAGTAACAACCCTGCCAAACATTCACCAGATCATGCTTCTATTGCTCCCAGTAAATTTATTAAATGGTCATCTGTGGTTATGATAGCATGAATCAGATACTTGAAAAATGGCTTGTAGAGATTGTTTGATGTTAATAGTAAATGTTTTCACACAGAATTTAGGATCCAGGATTTAAATCAAATCCATGCATGCATGCTGTGCTGAAATTATTTTGCCGACTCACCTAATTTCCATCTCTTTCTTGAGATTAATATTTTCATGCACAAGTTGTTCATTTCGAGCTTTTGTTTCAATTATCTGTGTCTGGAAAGACTTGGAAATATTTATTACAAATATTACACTCATACATATGCATGCAAACAAAGCATCTTCTCATTTTTCCTAACAATTAAGTAGATGATTAATGAATAGGATATACTAATAAACACTGAAAAATAATGAGCTACTTAAAGTTTGACCCAAGGAATCCACAGTTAATGTTTTTTTTTAAATTAAAAACTCCTTAAAATAAAAATTCCAATGTTTAAATTCATATAATTTAACTACTTGAAAATATCTGAAAATATAAAATATAATGTGCAATGCTTTATCTTTCAAATTGAATTAGTAAATAAGAGCAGGAAGATGAATTTCTGTATCTGGCAGAATGTTTACAAAAAATGGGGAAAAGGAGAGAAAAATTATGAAGATTCTAGTCAAAAGATAGCAGACTGTATAAGGTAGGCTGCAAAAAATGAATACTTGCTGACAAAAGCAAAATGGGTTTTAGATATACATAGTATTTACAAACTATGATATGTAGGAGATATGTAGCTCAGGACTGGAGTGTAGGGTTGAATGGATTCTCTAAGTTTGGTTTTTTATTTGTAGATATCAGTGGGATACATTTGAAGACAATCAACCAATGCCTTCAGCATAATCCTAAAGTGAATCACATTATAACTTACTAACTAGGAAAGTTATAACTTTATATCTAGAAGTTGTCCAGATTCCAGATGTAACCCTAGAGTTATACAATAATTCCTTACCATAAGTAGAGCTTTGTAATTAGCAGTAGCATCTACATTCTTCAAGAATTCGTCCTCATCTTTTCCGTCATCTTGTAAATGATTGATCTCTTTCTTGTACTTCCTACAAAGGATATTGGGTACATTTAATTTAAGCGTAAATTTATAGAAGAACAAAACAAAATTTTACATTTAACTGTGTGAATTTCTTTGGCCAAAAAGATGGTGCTTTTTCCCTTCCCCCGTTTGCAAATTTGCTCCAAAGAGTTTGAACACATCCAAAAGAAGCAAAATCTATTCAGAAAATGTTGGATGTGATGTAAGGTTGTTTTTTCAGCTGGTTGACCCTATGAATTTTAAATAAAATTTTTTGTATATCTCAGTTATGATTCAGGTTGGGATGGATAATGTGATGTTTCAAATGGTTTTAAACTCTAACTTCCATCAGTCTTTGACAGCATGACTAGTGAAGAAGGCTGATACAAGTTATAATCTAAGAGTGGTTGGGGATCTCCTGCACCATATCTCTCTTAACACTTTTGTCACCTAAAGTATACTTTGCAGTCATAATGTCATGCCCTTGGTAGAGTCGGACTCTGAGGGAGAGGAGGAACAGCCCACATGGAGTGAAGGTGTAGCTCCGGAGGTTGTGGAGGAGACTGGAGAAGGGCTGAGGCCAGCTGGGCAGTCAAGAGGAAGAACCAGGCCCATCCCCTCTGCATCCTAGGACACGCAGGGAGGAAAGGAGAAGGCAAGAACTTGGCTTGTGAGAGAGGAAGTGGCAATGATCCTCCTCATTGGTTACAGCTGGGGAGACGAGTATATGAGAGAGACGGTTAGAAAACAGGTTGCCAGAAGCAAGCGTGTTTTATTTTGGTCTGAAGTTATCTTGGTTGGTGTCCTTCCAACAGACTGTGCTTTGTTATCTCCTTGAATTTGGTAAATACTTCTGTTCCATTGTGGACATTTCGTCATTGAAGTTTGTTTGGTTTTTTTATTTCACCTCTATCTGCTCATTAAATTTGGACTGTATTGCTGTCTTTTGAAGACTATTTTTGAGTATGTTTTATCTCCAACTGAGTATTATTGAACAGTGGGACCAAGTTGGAGGCAATAAAGGACATTTATTTACGTTTTGGATTTTGTTACGTTTGTGTTACACTCTGAGTCATTGCACATAGGATCAGTCCACAAATTGCATAAGACCAACCATTTTACTCACCTTAGTTCTTTTCTCACATGGCTGATCTGAGATTCATAATAATCAATTAGACAACAAATCCTGAAAAAAAGGAACACCCTAATTTAGCCAATATAAATCAGCAAACGTTAAAACATGGACGATACCTCACTCTGTCCTAAGAATAACTTTTATAAGAAAGAATGTGAACTTGTAGACAAAGTTTAGTTCACTGTAGTATCTTTCCTTAATAGTTTGTTGTATATTTCTGCTAGAAGCTCAACTATCAAAGATAGCCATTAAATACAAAGGCAACAATTTGCAAGTTATATGTACGCTATTGAGAAAGATTAGGCTTTGCAGAAAATGTTATATTATGATATATTAGAAAAAAATCCACATTTATAAATCCATTAAGTCAAGAAAATAATTAATAATATTGAATGACCACAATATAAATTAAAACAGAGCAAAAAGAATAATTGCATTAATTTTCAATTCAAAAATTAAAATACGAATTTCCCCCCCCAATCCCTACACCTAAGCAGTACATAACATATGCAACTTAAACTTCCCTAGTAGGAGTTCCCTTTTTTGGTGAAAATTAAATTAACCCCAAACAGTTGACGGATGAATACAGGATGCTAGAGACCCTGTAAATTTCACCCTGTTATTGCTGCTTGTGGCTGATGAGCATTATGGGCTAAAACATCTGGAGGAGAAAGTACAAACTGTTTTTTTTAAAATATGAAAACTAAACTGGTATTTCCAAGATGGTGTTACCCATTATATCTCATACTATGTTTCTGAGCTACTTTATTGATTAAAAATTCTATTCAAATTTTGGAATTCTGTACAGTATTTTTCCATCAATGTATTATGTAAATAACATAAATGAACTCAAGCCATACAGACACGTTTTGTATGTCCTCAAAGAAAAGATGTAGAATGGTAGCAAACACAGGGTAGATTTGTAATTAAGACTCAGGTACATTATCATTATCTAAAATCATATAAATATTGTTGTTGTAGATATGTGTTTTGGATGATATAAACCAAGAATATGGTTGAGACAGGTATTAGTTGTTGAAAATTAAAATGGCCCGTATTAATAAATTAATGGTGAAGAGTTTTAAAACACAAATGTAAATCTGTTTGAGTTTATGTTTTGTATGATCATAGAATGAGAGTAATCAAAAAAAGACTTCTATTTCAAACTGAGAACTGAGAAAATATTAAAAAGAACTGGTGTGAACCTTGTTAGCTGGAAATATAAAATGGGTGAGGGGACATTTCTATGATATAGGTGTGTCCCAGTACCACCTAGTGTTGATTTCATATTCATAAATTTGTCAATAAAATATTTAAAAAGCAGTATGGGTTCAAGATATGAATTTACTAGAACTATATATCAAACATTTAGCTGTTATTATCTCTTTGAGGGAGATGGGCAGTTTAGAAATATGAAATATAAGTAAATAATAAAAATACAGTGCAGCAAAAAAAAGTTATTTGATATTTGAAAGATAATGTGAGAGCAGAAGGATTCAATCTAGGCTAAATTACATACGTTCACTTTTCATTTTCGGTATAATGCAAATATTTCGCTGTAAAATCAAAGATAAAACGATAAATTGGGCTAAGTGACATTTTTCTTAGGTATATTTTACTGGAGTTGTGGGGGAGGTTGCATTGTTTGATTTTTTTATTATTCTTTTTCTTTATTTACACATCAAAGCCTAAGCATAAATATTTTTAAAAAATAAAAGGTACATGTGCAATGCAGAGAAGGACTACCTAACATGAATTCCTATGTAAAATCACCTTTAATATTATAATAAAAAATGAAATGAAAAACTTGCATAAAATTACTCTTTCCTGAATATATATGTATGCGTATGCGCATGTGTGTGTGTGCGCGTACACGTGCACGCGCACACACACACACAATTAGTTAAAAAAGCATGCTGAATTTCTTACTGCTGATCCACGTAAGTTCTTGGAGCCTGCTTACAAAACTGGCGGAAGACTTTTTTCTGAGTGGCAATACGCTGCTGTTCTTCCAGTCCCAGCTTGGAAAGCTCCTTTTGTAAATGGCCAATCATCTCTTCTTGCTCCTCCAAATGTTTTGCTTGGTGGCGGTACACTTCCTGGGTTCAGAAAACCACAAAATTGCAAAAGCCAAAAAGAAAAGAAAAAAAGTACTAGCTGGCCATAACTATCAATTTTCAAGAAAATATCTGCCTTTTATAACCAAAGATAACACTTTTCACTTTTTTTCTTGCACATTCATTTAAAGCAGGAGCTTCCAACCCTGGCAACGTAAGACAGCATGGCTCTCTGGGGAATTTTAAACTTGCCAAGGTTGGACACCTCTCAGTTAAAGTATCATCATGACCTGCTGCTTTTGACATAATTAGAATTAGAATTCTTTTATTGGCCAAATGTGATTGGACACACAAGGAATTTGTCTTGGTGCAAATGCTCTCAATGTACATAAAAGAAAAGATACATTCATCAAGAGTCAAGAATCATCAGGTACAACACCTAATAATAGTCATAGGGTACAATAAGCAATCAAATCATACTAGGAAACAGTCAATATAAATCGTAAGGATACAAGCGACAAAGTTACAGTCATACAGTCACAAGTGGGAGGGGATGGGTGATAAGGAGTGATGAGAAGATTAATAGTAATAGTAGTACAGACTACTAATGCAATTTAGAATTAAGTTTTGTAGCTGCTATAGTTCTTAAAAAACCTCTCATGTATAATGAACAAACCTTCCCGGAATTTCAAACTCCAAACAGTATTGAAGTACCTGTGAAATTTCATGATCTTTTTGAAGATCTCTGATTTGGTTATGTTGCTGAGAAGCATTGGCTATTGACTCATCTTCTAATTGACATATTTTATGTTTGACATTTTCCACAATAACGTCCAAATCATTCGCTCGTTGTTCCTGTCGGGAAGCCCGACTTCTCTCCAAGCGTAATTCATCTCTAATTGAAAACCAAACCAAACAAAAATAAACTTTAATGAAACAATAGGCTATCCCTAAATACAGGGAGTCCTCAACTTACGATCATAATTGAGCCCAAAATTGATGCTGTTAAGTGAGAATTTGTTAAGTGAACTTTGTCCCATTTAACGATATTTCTTGCCAACTGCAATTACTGCAGCTGATAAATCAGTAACCTGGTTGTTAAATGAATCTGGTTTCCCCATTGACTTTGCTTGTCAGAAGGTTGCAAAAAGTAATCACGTGGCCCTAGGATGCTGCAAAAGTCATAAGTATGAACCAGTTGCCAAGCATCTGATCATGGTGATGCTGCAAAGGTTGTAACTGGGGAAATGGTCATTAAGTCACTTTTTTCAATGCTGTTGTAACTTTGAATGGTCACTAAATGAACTGCTGTAAGTCAAGGACTACCTGGAAGCTGAAATCAAAAGTAACATTAGAGACTAACATCTAAAAGACTGTATCACACAATTTGCTAATTCACATTTCTTTTAATAATGGTTCTTGATTTGGTTCAGAAGTTATAAAGCATGAATTGCAAAGGAAAAGGGCTGGGTTTATTTATGGGGTGGGAGTGGGATAATTTGTGGCCCACACATGTTGTTTAATTCTATTATAGCCAGTATAGTTTAACAAAATTGGAGATTCATAGGTGGATCACCCCTTCAATAACCTAAGCTAAAGAAACCACCTTAGAGCTTAGTTCACAGTATTATAAGGTATTATCCTATGTAATACATTAAAACCTAAATAGCCAAAGATCATGGGTATCCAATCTTTTGGCTTGCCTGGGCTGCACTGAGTGAAGATGAATTGTCTTGGGCTGCATATAAAATATATAATATAGTTAATGTATATAAATTATGTAATAAAGTTAAAAGTTTATGTACTTGTCGGGCCACATTACTAGCTGTCCAGGGCTGCATGCCACCC
Source organism: Pseudonaja textilis (assembly GCF_049901715.1). Classification (NCBI taxonomy): domain Eukaryota; kingdom Metazoa; phylum Chordata; class Lepidosauria; order Squamata; family Elapidae; genus Pseudonaja; species Pseudonaja textilis. The sequence goes on from NC_141990.1 coordinate 211,424,414, forward strand.
ATGGGCCACAGATTGGACACCCCTGATCTAAGTCATGCCTCCTGAAATGCACAACCCAGAAGAAAGCATCAACCTGGGCGTACTGTAATAAAGGAAGCTCATTATGCTGCAAAGAAGCCGCACTGTCATTCCTTGCCCAGTAAGAACTCAAGAAAACAAATCTACACTGAAAGCATGGAATTCTGACTGAATGTTAGCTTTTCACAGAATCTCTATTAAATGGAAAACTTGGCAATGATGAGGAGAGCACACAGGGAGATTCCAAAATGCCACAGCAGAATGGAAAAGCCCAGAAACCTTTAAACCAAACAGAGTGACCAGAAGACAGGGCTTAAGTGAAAATTGGGAAGTGAGACGGATGGATGGATGGATGGGAGACAGAGGGAAAGAACGATAATTCTTGTGTATTTCATCTAGAGAATAACATCCAATTGAATTCTAAGAAAATATCTTACCTAAGCTGGTGATTGTCTTCTATCAAGCCACGAATAATTTTTCGTTGACGCTCTGTCTCTTCCAGTAATGTTTTCAGTGCATGCTGTAGTGCTTCAGAAGACTCTTTGTCCATAACAATTTTCTCTGCGTCTGATATTTTAAAAAATAAATGCCTTTTAAACACATTATTTTAAAGCATCTCTCAAATCAATTAGAATGCTAAAAGTGTACCATGTAAGAGATGGCAAAAAGAAAATAATTCCAATTACTAATAACAAAGCAAGTGCCTTTTATGATACTTTCTATATCGCCGAGATAGATGGAACCATGCTTTTAAATAACATTTTTGGGGGAAATATTATGCTTCTTTATATCCATTGAATAGAAGTACACAAAGTCATTTAATAGCAGCCTCTTTACTCAAGACTCTGGCATCAGAGTAAGTATAGCATAATTAATATCTGTAAAGGAAGGCAGATATAGGATAGGAATGAAAAGTATCAGTAAATGAAACTGCAAATGAAATCTCAGGCCTGAAAAGAACGAAACATAAAAATAATCCTCTTAATTCTGTATCATATAAGAGAGGACCGATGAAATTCTAGTAGGCATTAAAGCTTCTGATGTTATATTTACAACAATAAAGTTGGATTCCATAGTTTTTGTAATGTCTGATTCTGGACCTGGCCTACCCTCAAATTCTTACATTCACATGACTAATAAACCAATAAGAAATTAGTAAAACTTTCTTCAATAGCAATATTATGATTCAATTTTTAAACAATGAAATAAACACAGACCATACATAATTGTTTAGTATGACCTTGCCTTTCCTGAGAATAGATAAATTTCATTAAGCCAACTTTTGGGGTTCTGGAACATGAGCATGCTTCTATAACTATAACTGGCCACTTTTTTTACTACTGTCTAAATTCAATATAATTAAAGTTCTTCATAGACTGAAAGAATTCAGATTTAAGGATACTAATTAAGAAAAAAAAAGTAACTCTTTAATTCCTAACTGTCTGGTTCATTATCATAACACCTTATCACTGGAGCTTCCTAGAGTTTGACATTAGATGGCCTATATGTTTTAAATAAATAACCAATAAAGAATCACAAATGTGGGCCCCATTTGCACCCAATGTAAACACTTTCTCAAATGCGGAATATAAAGCAGTATTAATAAGAGCTGAAGTCCAAGGTTAGGGATAGATCTTCAAGGAGAAAATTGCTAAGAGTTGACAACAATTTGATGGCATGTCAATCACCATTATTACCGGCTCATTAATAGTAACATACTTCAGTGTATGAAACGAAGATGATTAAGAGCTAGTAGCCCAATCCCAACCTGACATATGAACTACACCATAAGTCAAAATAAATGCTCCAACCTCAACAATTTGCAGACAGCAACTTTTTAATAACATTTTCAGCAATGGCTAAGCTGTCTGAGGAATTCTTGGAGTTATGCATGTTGAATGTAAGTGATGGTATTTGTATTAGCAAAGGAGAAGCCATTCAATGGTAGAACACCTGGAAGAAGCACTGTTTGGGCCTAGTGGAGAATTCATAATTTGGGAGAAAGAAGTTTGGATGGGTGTTCTTAAGACCTCAACAATGTACAGTGTTATCATCATTCCTTGCTCGAAGGAAAACTGTAAGTTTTCTTTCTTTCGAAAATTCAAGTTTTCATAACTTAGTACTTGTATCTTTTTCAATCACATTGCATCCTACAGAATAGGAGGACCATTTCACGCTGCCATTAACTAGTAAAAAAAAATCACTTTACCTGTCCTAAATTTTTTTCTTACATTGATGGGTTAACAATGTTTCTTCTGTATCACATATTGCTCAGAACCATTTGGAATGGGTATGCACAGAAATGTCACTAATAAATAATATTTTGTAAATTTATGAATACTTACGTATCTAAATCTTCAAACAGTAACAAGTGCAAGATTCTACTGGTAGTGAGTTTAAATTAGTTTAGTGAAAAATAGGATTACCTGGCACATTTCTGCAACTTCCAGGCATATCAAGGCACACAGGTCTTAAGCCATGTTGTCTTAATAACTTGTTTAAGTTTTCCCATTCTTGCTCTTGCTGCAGTGAAAAAAGGAGAAAATTTCTCATATTATAATTACAAAGCATTGCCAACTTGTTCTCTAATGCAATCCTCTGAAATTCCTCCTAACTGGTGACCTAATATTGCTACTTGATGGTAAAATTCTGAAAATAGACATGATAGCAAACATACTGGAAGAGAGAGAGTGCTAGATATCACGAGCTTTCTCAAGTTTAAGTCCTTTGCTTTTTTATTCTAACAGTGAAAGAAGAGTCTTACTACTTCCTCAGTTTTACATATGACATAAAAGTTGAGAGTTCATAAATCAATTTTATATCATTTCTATTTTACTGATTTTATATAGACTTGTGAACCAATAACAACATTTATCACATTTTTCCAGTTTGTTCCACAAGCTTCACTTTTCTAACATCCTACTTTTGAACTTTCATTACAATGCTGTACGTCCAAGTAAAGACTTCAGCTCTATTTATGGGATAGATACGCATCTAACTACTCTCAGATCCATTCAAAATGACATACACAGAAGAAAACCAAAACCAAAAGGAAAGCGGGAGACAGAAAAAAGGAAAACAAAATCACTAGATGGTTTTTATCATTTTCTCCAATGGTTTTTTTTCTACACTTTCAAGCCAATCTTTAAAGTATTTAAAAACAATATAATACAAAGTCTTATTATTGTATCTATATCATCCCAGCTCATGGATATTTTGAGTATTAGATTTCACCATCACAGAACCTCTATTGTCCCCTTTGGGCAGTCTGCAACTTTAGATGCTTTGAAAAGCATGTCCACAAAATTATTTATCACTAAGGCTTGATTCGTAACCAATGAACCACAGGTAAGAATTTAATCTCAATGAAGACTCACTAAGCCACTCCCATAAAGTGAAGGAGGGCTTACAAATTTAACACCTTCCTCGTTGCTCTTCTTGCACCTTGTTCCAAAGGACTGAACTGAAACGCTGAAAAACTAATGAAGATATTAGAGAGGAAATTAATGCAGATTGCCTCCTTCCCTTTTCACAGGATTCTCTATGTCTATGATTGATTCCCTGTATCAGCCCATGAACAGAATTAATAAACAGAATGCTCTCTTGAAAATCTAGGATTCATACTACTATGTTCAAACACACATACGTGACAGTTCTTCCCATCCTATTTAACAATGAAATCCTAATAGGTTTATTTCTAGGAAACCAGCCTTAAAACTGTAGCCTTACATTAAACCTAATACATGAACAATGTTATGCAGAACCAGATTATACATAACAGCTCCAAAGCTTATAGTGAGATACAATAATTCATAATATAAATTGATAAGGTGCTTTTAGAGTCTTAATCTTTATTAAAATTCTGGGTTGGCTTAATACATTATTGGCAAGTATTACTGATCTCAAGCTGTCATCAGACCTGAATACTAGCATGCTGCCTACAGCAGATAAGAGTTTGAACCTAACATTACACACTGAGTTGTAGGTACTCTATTTACAAGTTCCTATTGCTCTTTAGTAACGTCTTTCTATATTATTTCTATATAACATTAAACAAACATAGAAACAATGCAGCAAAATTAGTATAATAAAACATTTTGAACAATATAATAAAAATTTGAACTATGTAAAATATTAAACAACACATTCTGAACTCTTGAACTTTTGCTGAAAGTAAAATGTGTTGTTCAATTCTATGTGATCTTAATATATGCTATTATTTACACATGGTTCAACAAAGATATACCTCTGTCATTGTAATTTTGAACTCTTGACTTTAGTTGACCAGTGGATAATCGGATGCCAATTTTTTCTGAAATCTGAAAATGGAAGATGAGATGATATAGGAAAAGCAAAAAAAAAATGAAATAACATTACAGCATGAGGAAAACTGAACAAAGCTATGCTATGCACTTGTTTTATAGCTCAAATGTCTCAAATATACAAATATTTTTAAAAATACAGAAAAATAATTTGCCAGAACCCTTCAAAATCAATTCCCCACCCCCAGATTTTGAAATGTGATTCGCTTAATATAGGGCCCTTCCCCACTACTGAGATGAAGCTATCTGTATTGGCATGAAAGCTGTGTTGCCCCGTTGTCCAGCTCTTACTCTATCACTATTTTAAGTTACAGCACTCCCCTGATTTCACCCCATATTAATGGGCGACATAGCTATGCAGCATTTGCATTCCATCTTCAAAATGTTCTTTGAAACAGCTGAGAAACTTAGGTAGCTTTTCCTGGGAAAAGTTAAGAGTTGCTTCAAGATGTTCCAAGCAGATGATATATTTACACACTGAAGCAACCTCCGGAAGATCCAATCCAAAGTGCTGCACAGGCCTAACAAGTTTCAAAGACTAATTCAGGATGCCTTTAGATGGTGTCACAAAAGGGAGAGACACTTATTTAATACTAAGACAGCAGGTTGTCTTGTTGTTTTACTCATGGGTAACAAGATGCGATAAAGGTATATCATGGGGATATAGAATAAAAAAGGATATTGGTAGGACATGCTTGCATTGTGGTTCAAGAAAAATGGGGAAAGGCCCACAGATTTGCTGCTATTATACTTAGCATCCCTAAAACTAAACTAGGACCGCTCATTTTTCTTTATAAAGATGTGTTACTTGTGTCTTTCTAAGAGCATATTTAACAGCCTGCTGTGGCTACCAGTGTCTACAAAGTTAAATAATCAAGCAGGAACATCCCCATAAGAGAACAAAACAATTTCCAAGCTGGTGGGAAAACCTCATTCAAGCAAGAAAATCATTTACAGATAGTCCTTGATTTACAACCAAAATGGAGCCCAACATTTATAATGCTAAGCGAAACACTTGTTGAGTGAGTTTTGCTCCCATTTTACAACATTTCTTGCTGCAGCTGTTAAGTGAAGCACTACAACTCATTAAGACAGTAATATGGTTGTTAAGTGAATCTGGCTTCCCCACTGGCTTTGCTTCTCAGAAGGTTGCAAAAGGTGACCATATGACCCCCGGGACACTGCAACCGTCATAAGTATGAACCAGTTGCCAACTGCCTGAATTTAGATCATGTGACCATGGGGATGCTCCACCAGTCGTAAATGTGAAAAACGGTCATAAGTCACTTTTTCATTGCCAATATAACTTTGAATGATCACTAAATGAACGGTTGTAAGTCAAGGACTACCTGTACTGTACATTCTTTCTCTACTGGATGACCTGAGATACCAGAATAGGGATAGGTTGCCAAGGAGAAACTCTATATGGTTCCTAGGAGTTAAAAAAAAAACCAACCTGATGGGTCATGATCAATTAATCTCTATTAGCTGACTTGAACTAAGTACATTCTTAAGTATTCCCTTCCACAGGATCACACATATCCCAAATATTTTGATAGGTGAAACTCAAATGCATTTTTAGGATGGTAATCCAAGGACCGCTAAGCTTTGATCATATTGTCACTGCCAACACTGAAAGGAAGGCTTACTAACAAGCAGCTACATCTACATCTGGTGAAAATATTGGACATCTCTCCCCTTAAATAGCGCTGCCTAATACACGAGGTGGGATGCATGGGATAACAATGTAAACTGGATCGGGTAACCTTGGTGAGGCAGGCAAGGGCATTTAGTCTAAGGAAGCCATACCCAAAATAGGAAGTTGCCTGGGACCCTCAACAGAGAGCAGAAAAGGCTGAGTTTATACCATCTTGATTATTCTTACGGTTCGGTTTGCAAGTCTGCTCATGTTCGATCATAACGTTATAAAACCGCAGTCCCGATCTCATCTGTTATTAAATACCGGCAAAATTAAAAAAAACCACCAAAACCCCCGATGCTCAGTTCTCTACAAAGAAACAAAAGCTTTCCTAGCGATGCCAAGAGGCCTCTCTCATCAAGACTTCAACCCAAAAGAAAGGAAGGTTCCACCGGAGAGGCTGCTTTAAACGGACCACGGCTCCCCCACCAGGCCCTCGAGGCTTCTCTCACGTCGTCTCCTCCGCTCGGCTTTCCCGCAAAGAAGATCGCAGAGGCAGGCAAGCGCCTTCTCTCCCGCTGCCTCTTCCCGTTCGGCGAAATGGCCAAGGCGACAGAGTTTCCGTGGCCGTTAAAGGCGGGCTCACAAGCTGAAGTAGTGCCGCCCCTGGGTTTGGCCTCCAGTCTCCACCTCTTGGCTCTTCTCAAGCGGCTGGTTGGGGAGGGGGACGGACGCTTGCAAAACGTCCGTACACAAACCTACCGGTTTTGCCAGGTTACACGCAAAGCTCAGCTGACCTCCGGACAATTTTCAGAGCCCTAAAAATACCATGCTAGACACGTTTCAGGTTCAGTCCCTGGCAGCATAGATGTCATTTTTTGGCTGTTGGGGGGGTTCTTAACACTCCGCAGGTATATTCGATTTAATCGACGAGGCTGCCTCCAATCTCTCCTCTGGTCCAAAGAGAGGACTTGCCTATGGAGTTTTTCTAGCAGTAGTTATTAAAGGAAAACTTATCCAAAGGAGAATAAGGGATGCTAGCTGCAGCGATTGCCTTCCTACTTGAAAGAAATGAAAGCCTCTGCTCTGGAGAGGAAATCTGAGCCTTCAGAAAAGTAAGATCTCTTCCAGTTAGTATCAATATCTTCTATAGTTGTTCACCGATCATGTAGGAAAACAGTGGAGGAGGAAGCTTATTTCCATGTTTAACACTCTGTACCTTCTTGTGGTATTAATAAAATGCCACAAAAGAGAGGTTATCGGGATGGGGGGGGGGAGACACTATTTTGTATTAAAAACATGATGTAAGCAATCTTTTCTTAGAAGAGCACCCCCAAACCAGAGTGCTATTTTTAAAAAGATTGTTTTTTTCTCCAGTGAGCAACCCCTGTATTACATCTGTCAGAGATATACAGAGGTCCACATTATTTATTTCATTAGATTTTTTTTTAAATCCAGCCTTCATTAACAAAATTATAACCGTTGATCCAAAATGCTAAACTTAAAATATGCCTGGCTGGTTTGTTTCTCAACACGATAAAGGCAGTCTAGTCAGTTAGCTTATAGTTTGCTATTTTGTGCGAACTCCTTATAAATTAGTTGGGCTGAGTGCTAATTACAGATTAACGTATTAGAATCATAGAATGTAAAGGTTGGAAAGAGTTTTGGAGATGATCTAGTCCAATCCCGTTTGGTGTAAAAATCCGTTACTGCAGCATCCCTAAAAGAGAGCTACAACTATAGTTAAAGAAAATCCATCCACACACCCCAAAGTAATCTGTTTTATTTTTTTAATTGGCTCTCACCATGAGGATTTTTTTTTCCTGATGTCCAACAGAATCTATTTCCTTGCAATTTAAACCAAGGAATCGTTCCTTGTTCTACCTACAGAAGGTCCAGCATTGAAGCGGAGCCGAAAGAGACCCTTGCGAGGCTGTGCAGGTTCCTTCGGAGTAAGCCCTTCCCCGGGGGCAAGAACTCCCCGAAAGCACCGGGGCTTGTGGCAATGAAGAAGGCAGCCCTGATGCGCAGGAGAGCCTTTGAAAGAGGCTGAAAGGAAAAGCCCGAAAAGGCACCGAAAGGAGCGGGAGGAGCTTCGCTCGCCTGGGCAGCCAAGCGAGGCATTTCCATAGGCGGCGCTAGGGAGAAGTCCGGCGTCGGCCAGAGATGAGGAGGCGCTCCGGCGGGCGGCGGAGGCGGCTCCGGGACGCGTCTCTCGGCCGGGCCCCGCGCGTATGCGCGCCTGTTGCCAGGGTAGGAGAGATGCGCCGACTGCGCTTTCCAAGCGACGCTTTCCCGGCTTTCCTCTCCAGGGCGCCACCGCCATATTGAGACTCGCGGCGGCTCTCAGGGAGGCGGAGAGGCTTGCGGAGGGAAAAGGGGCGAAGCCGCTCCCCTCGGCTTTCCCCCGTCCCTTTCTCCACCCTTTCTCGCCCGAAGCCGGCGGGGCTTACTTCACTCACACGGACGAGGCCTCGCTTTCGATAGGCGGGCGGGGGAGGCCAGCTGTCCCTGAGGTAGGTAGAGCTTTTGGTCCATCGCTCTTATTTCGGACTCCGGGACCGAAGTCAACCCCGCGTTGTTAAAACCGGATTCAGGACAGCCTTAAAATGGGGCTTGGTTAATGGTTGGCGATGGGGGAAGTGGGCCGAATGGTCGTTTCCTTCAAATATGCATAATGTTGTATTTCTGTGCATAATGTTGTATTTATATATTTATTTTGTCGTGTTTATGTACTATATATTGGAGGTGAGCGACCCTTTGAGAGCTGTAGGCAATGACATTTCATTTTAATGCTTGCTGATTAGTGTACATTCAAAGTGACAATAAAGTTATTCTAAGTCTAAGTTTAAAAACTACATGGAAGGGGGTCATTTTTCCCCCCAGATCCAGAAGGAGTTAATCAGAATATCTATTGACATCTCCCTAGAAACAGAAGTAATCCTCGACTTACGACATTTTATTTAGTGACTGTTCAAAGTTACTGTAAAAAGTGACTTAAGGACTGTTTTTCACACTTATCACCATTGTAGTATCCCCATAGTGATGTGATCATGATTCAGACACTTGGCAACTGACTCATATGTATGACGGTTGCACAGTGTCCTGGGGTCTTGTGATTGTCTTTGCGACCTTCTGACAAGCAAAGTCAACAGGGAAGCCAGATTGACTTAACAACTGCAATGATTCACTTAACAACTGCAATGATTCACTTAAAAGCTGTGGCAAGAAAGGTCATAAATTTGGGCAAAGAAAGTGAACTTGCTTAGCAACAGAAATTTCGGGCTCGATTGTGATTGTAAGTTGAGGAGTACCTGTAAATAAACCTCAAATCCTGTTCCTGCATAGAAAGGGAAATAACATGGAGTGGTATGATTCTTTTAGCCCACTGTAATTTTTCTCTACAGGGCAATGTCTTTTTTAATATGGAATGATTGTACCCACACAAGTATTTGTAGCCAGTCCCATTATTTCAGATGAATCAGGAATAAAAAAGAAACTTCTAAACATTATTTTTCCTTAACTAAAGTCACCCAAAAAGCACATCTAAATAGGGAGGCCTGTTTTTCTAATAACCCCTTTTCAGTATTTTTTTTTTAGAATCCAGGAATGTGGGTTGAATGAAATTAAAATTGACATACTTAGCTGGTTCAAACAACACTGCAAGCATTAATATTTTTTCAAGCAACATGCCTATTGTGTGAAGTTAGTTTTTGTGACTTTTAAATGTATTTGATGGCATATTCTTGCAAATTCAACTGTTTATGGTTTATTGAATAGATCTTAGCATATCGGAAAACTAGGTGAAATTTGTGATATAATCACACTGCCATTTCTTTTTTAATTCAGAGTTGATGCCTTGAATTTAATTGAATTTGTTTTGCAGAATATTTTGCTGCAGTTTTCATCAAATGTAACTTGGAGAACTCAGCAAAGAATACTGTTTAAATTTAAGCATTCCATCAACATAAAGAAATCTAGTAACCCGCATAGCACAGAGCTGATTATTGTTTTAGTTTATAGTAGAGGAGTATTTATACAGGTTACTCCATTCTTGTCAAATACGTAAAAAGTGCCAAAGTCAGAAAAAAGCAGGTTAAAGTGGCTGCTGTGGAAAATGTTTTCCATCATGAAACATTAATTGGAATTCATCTCTACTTTCACTAATTTGACAGAGCATTCTATATTACCCATTTGTCCTTTTTTATGTAGATTGATAAATATCTTCCAAACATTGGATTACTGCCATCCCACTTTTTATTTCTTAGGGATACCTATGGAATCCTGCCACTTTTTATGAAAAACATGGAAATGCATATAATACTGGGCTTAATTGTTTCATTTATTTTTATTGCATGCCAGTTTTCTGCTTATTTGTTTATAATAAAAATAACTTACTTTTCAAGCCGTGAGGGAATATATGTCGGTGCTGCTGTAACATCTGCTGTTTTAATCTTTTTTTTTTAATGTGCTGCTTTGTGTTCCAAAAGTGTCAAGAATGAAAAAGTTAAATTAGAAACCAGAAGGAAGAAATTGCTGACCATTAAGATTAGCTTTGATATGTTGGAGCAAGCACCTTAGAAATTTCTTATTTTTGTTAAATAACTGAGTGATTGTAACATCTTGTTGCATTCCTGAAATGAGGTTCAAGATCTTTTGAGCTAAGTCAAAAGATTGTAAATGCTACTGGCACACTTGCAAATATTTGAGGAACGGGTTCAGACTGCTTCTTAGTGAATGATTGTAAGTAGTAACTATGGTATTTCTAGGTGAACTGCATGCATTTGTGTATCCACATTGATTTCAAGCTACTAACAGATTGGCAAAATCAAGAAGTAAAATTAGAATGCTTTTCTCAGCATTTCCCCCAGCTCAGGGCAAAAGATTTGAAATAGCAATGATTTGTCATGAAAACAATTATTCTAAACATTTGTAAGTTAGTTTTTACTTTTTTGCTGTTACTTCTTTCTGCTTTGTTTCTTTTTTCCTTTGCTGCTAATTGGATTAAAAGCCATTTTGTATGCTATGGCAACTTGGATGGAGACTGATAACAGTGAAGATGTAAGGTAAAATGTACCCCATAGGGTAAGAGAGATAGAAAGTTATTTTTGAAACAAATCTTAGTCAAATATGAATTGTGAATATCAATAAAAACACCAAATAAAATTCAATAAATGCAGTGCTCATATATGTGGTTCTTTAATTTCTCTGCTAGCTTTAATATAATCTTCTTATCAAGGTGTTTTTGGTGCTTATCAGAGATAATTTTTTTATCTGTTACTATATTTAATTTGATATTGGAACCTTATTGGAGTCTTATCAGAAAGACAGGACAGGATTTGGATTTAACTGGCTAGGATTGAACACTATTGTCAACCAATGATATATTAAGTTTAATAATTATTTTGTAAGTTGTATGTTTGGCAAATTACCAGGTTACTCAATTAATCAAATAATATATTTTCTTTAGAGTTTAAATGAAAATTGTAAAAATTGGAATTTTATTTGTTTAAATTATTTTATATCTAGGAATTAATATTCCAAGGAATCTTTTAGGCTTGGAACAATTAAATATGTTCACTTTCTGTCTATAAACTGATTTTGTATCAGTACAATGATTGTATGATCAGGATTTAACAAGGTGTTTAAAAATGAAAATTGGGCTGAATGTTTTTTGCTATATATGATGTAATAGGTCACTTTTTTCTTATTAAGTGTAATATGTATACAAACCATGATATGCATATGCCTGAGCAACCAAAATGTTTAGTAAAAACTAAGCTCACAATTTAAAGAGCTGTATAGTATGTTCTGTAAATATAATTAAGTTTCCAAAAAGAGAGCCTGGCTAAATTGGAGCCACTTGAGAAGGGTATTTCAGTTTTGAATAATACTGCTTGAATTAGGTCACATGTACATATTTAAATGTTTTGTTCTTCTACATATCATTACAGTTACGTAGACAGAATGGCAGACCTGGTGGCCATCTGGGAAGTAGGCCTGAGCGATGGTGTTCACAAAATTGAATTTGAGCATGGGACCACATCAGGAAAGCGTGTTGTGTATGTAGATGGAAAGGTAGGATATTTACATAAAATGCACTTAGTTCTTTGAAAAATGAACAAGTTAATAATTTGTGTATGTAAAACCTGATTCGCTGAAAGAATATTTCTCCAGAAAACTTTTCTAATTGGTATTGAGCAGGGCTGGGCAATTAATTTTCCCAAAGGGCCACATGAGAAGTTGGGACTATTGTGGAGGGCTCAATAGTTTACTGCCTCAATGCTGCTGATGCTATGGGCTGGACTGGGACCACCTGCCAGCCAGATGCAACCTACGGACTATAAAATGCCCAGGTGTGGTGTTGAGTATAGGCTTTTCTGGCCATTCTTCCAGTTTATTTTCTTACTTCTTTATTGTTGTCAATTTCCCTTAAATCTTTTTCTTTCTATTCTTTTCCCTCCTCTTGTTCTCTTGTTGAACCACTGAATCAATCCTGCTTTCATTACCATAAATAGATTTCATTGTGTCAGAAAGGTGGTACGTCACATGAAAATGTCCCTCAATTGTCTTCTGTACCAGACATTTGCTTTTGAGTAGAACAACCTTGTAGTCTGCGAAGTTTTTGAGGCCAAAAGTGAGAGCTATTTCGTGAGACTTTTTGTTCCTCCAGATCCTTACTGTCATTATTACAATGAGAAAGAGGTTGGTTGCACCATTATTTGATAGATTCAGGTCCTCTGTGGAACAGGAGGGACTCTTATCTCATTTTGATAAGGCCATACATTAGCACTGGCAGGAGAATTCACAAAAGACCCCAGAGGATAAGCAAGAAAGCATTTTAACCCACCGATTTCAGGGATAAGTATAAAGGGTCCTTGATAAGTATGAGGGATAAGTATTTATAGATTAAGGTTACCTTAAATAACTACCACTCTTTATGTACACTACCCTTTACACAAATGAGTCTTTTCAATAGTTTTCAGTTACCCAATTTTTATTGGAATCAAAATTATAGAAGGAGGTTTAGACTAAATAAGCAAAGGAGCACTCACCACTTTATAAAGCAACCTACACGACTGGCTGACAGTTTCTAGAATCTTGGCATTTAGCCTGAATCTTATTCTTGTAGTTTTAATTCATGCAGCCCTTTTAGGTGATAGTTATAAGTCTGCTCCCTTTTCTGTGTGACAATCCCTGAGATACTTGAAGGCTGCCATCATGTCTCCCCTCAGTTGTCTAAACTTATGTACATGTCATTTATCTTTCCTGATATTTCTGGACCCTGCTCGAGTGAGAAAATGCTAGGAATTTAAAAAATAATTTTAATAATAATCCTGTGACAGTACTTTAATACCATCAAACAACATCTATCCTAGGTCTTTAGAAGGACTCAATAGGTGAATAAAATGCCAAAATCAGTCTAAACATCTCATTGACTGCAACAAACCATAATAATTCACCATGTTAATAAACATCCTCTGAACTTGCTCTTCAGTTTGTTTTTTTAAAGTGTAAATTGTCTCAGAAATGGGATACAATCGGGATAGAATAATTACTGTGATTTGAATTGGACATTCTTCTTAAGAAAAGGATGAAAGGATAATAAGTCTTTTGATTACATCTGATTTGATTAATTTTTCTAATAATAAAAAAAAAGGTTGACTGGTTTTATGACAATCAAGTTTTCAGAACTGAAGCAAAAATATGTTTATATTAAATGTCTTTTTTCATCCATAGGAAATAATAAGAAAAGAATGGATGTTTAAATTAGTGGGAAAGGAGACCTTTACAGTTGGAGCAGCTAACACAAAGGCTACTATTAATATTGATGCAGTCAGTGGATTTGCATATGAATATACTCTGGAAATAGATGGAAAAAGTCTCAAGAAATATCTGGAGAATCGGTCAAAAACAACAAATACTTGGGTATTACACCTAGATGGTACAGATTTTAGAGTTGTTTTAGGTATGTATGGTTCGTGTACTATTTTAGTTGTATTTTGGTACTTTCCAATATAAATGCTATAAGCCAGTTATTTGAAATAAAGACTAAGGGAATCTTTGTAGAAAATTAATATGTGGGTAGCTTAGAGTTGACAATGTCTTCATGGCACATAATCAGGTTAATTATATACACTTATCCTAGAGATATTCTGGAATTTCTACAAGATCTCTTGGATTTGAAAAGGATTTGTTAAATTAGTATTAAGTTTTAGTAGATAAGTAATTTTTAATTTACTAGCATTGGTTTCCATTTAGTGTTGAACCTTAACTATGTTTTGTTGGCAATGTATTATTGTATAACAAAATAGAAAATAGCATTACTATAAATCCAGAAAACATCATGTTGGATATATATGTGGCTATGGACATAACTATGAGAATTAAGGATACTGACTAACAAGTTGGTTTTAAGATAGCAGCAGCATGTTGTAAATAAATCTGTGCCTACTGTCAACCTGTACCTGCTACCATAATATCTAAAAAAAAAGTCATGCAGCATTCTCTAGCCTGGGGTCTCCAAACTTGACAACTATGCTGGCTGAAGAATTCTGGGAGTTGAAGTCCACAAGTCTTAAAGTTGCCAAGTTTGGAGACTTCTGCTCTAGCCTTTTGCAAATGGTACAGGTCTTTCTAATTATAGAAAGACTACTACATTTATAGCATTTATATCATTTTGTAGAACTAAATCAAAATAAAAGATAATGTAAACTGCAGAAGAGTTTTGGTCCAGGTACAACTTTACTTATACTTTAGATGTTGAAATTATATATAAGAATTTATGTAACAATCCTTTTGTGATTTTTTTCTTACAGAGAAAGACACAATGGATGTCTGGTGCAATGGTAAAAAAGTGGAGACAGCGGTATGTAACATCAAAAAAACATAATTTCAAGTCGATTATTTTAGTTGAAAATACGTCATAAATTAGAGGGGATATTTCATGGCATCTTTCTCTCTCCCAAGAAATGGACAATTAAGACAATTAAAATAATTGGGACAGCTGAATAGCTTAACAAGCAATCATAGAGCATAATCCTATAGAATTTTAAAGACTATTACAAGTAGGAAACCTGTGGCCTTCCAAATGCTGCTGAAAAACTACACTTTCATTTCATGCCTATTGAAAAAGCACTTTGGGGACAACTGTGACCTGGAGAATCTCCATAGACATGTCTCACAACAAGTTCTTTCTTTCTTAAATTGAGTTTTCTTCCTTCCTTCAGCAGAAAACCAAAATCATATATGTCAGCACTGGAAAGCTCCCAATACCTTTGCTGGTGCTGGAGCTCCTTTTATCACTTAGTTTAATGGCTGGGAAGTGGAAAAAATACAAAGATCCATGCGTGTTCTGGAATGCTTATGCCTCTTATAAAAAGGAAAGGACTTCCAGAAGCTTGGCATTGGCTTCCAGATCAAACACATTACAAGAGCAATAGGAGGTTTGCTCTTTCCCAACCCTTTACACAGCTAAACTCTGTTACAAGACAAATGGAACGTTTTAGAAATTCCATACAGTACCCAAAGAGATAAAGTAATTGCGTGCTTACAGTCCAAACGGTATTAACATCTTTTCTGAAATTCCTAAAGTCATGGGAAAAGTTAAAAGTTGAGCTTGCTTCTCTGTTTGTATGCTGTAACTGTGAATGTTTTATGCTTTGTTGAAACTAAAATAATTTGATAGCTAGTAAAAGTCTGAAACATTTGTGCTTCATTAAATAGCTTTTTTAAATCTTTTTTTTGTTGTTGTTCAGGGTGAATTTGTAGAAGATGGGACAGAAACACATTTCAGTATTGGAAAGCACAACTGTTATATCAAAGCTGTCAGCAGCGGGAAGAGAAGGGAAGGAATTCTTCACATGCTCATTGTGGATGATGGAGAAATTCCAGAAGTATTGGAATAGCTTTCAGAGACTAATGCAGATAAAAGTATCAGGGATTTTCAATTACTGTGGCGTAATTGACAACTTTAATGTATACTTGTTCATTGAGTCTGTGATGGATTTTTTAAGTTAGAGCATAGAAAATTCACTAGAGGACCAAATAAATATGTAAAGTTATGTATAATCTATTATTTTGTTGTATAAGGACACTGAAGGGGAACTGACTAATGTAGAAATTGTTTACGTGGGACATTTTAATAAAATAGTGCAGAATAAAAGAATCAGTTTTACATGTTTTTAATCCCCTTAAATTAAGTTTTTTTTAAAAAAAACTTGATGTGTATTGCATTGAAAGACTAAACATATCTTGTTTAGATTTATGATCAGTGAAACTGATACCAGACATCTTCATGCCTATGAAGTCAACTTTCAGCTCTACGTACTAGGATTGCTGTAAGAGCCCCATAACTACCTTATGTAGCCATTTGATTCTGTGGGCCTGAGGAGATCTACCTAATGAGTTTGATTGAATTCATGATTGATGAGTGCTTGGGTTCAGAAATGGGGAAATCACAATGTCCTTTAACAACTCTATAACTGCATATAGAAGGTATGATACAGTAAAATCAAGTCTTATATTTTCTAAATCCATGTAGCTTTAAAGAATGTAAACAAAACTATGGAATAAATATTAATCTAGATATTGCCCGAAACACTTCTATGGCTCTCAGCACAAGAAACATTGTGTAGATGAAAAATGATAAATATAAATGTACTAGAGTTGTTAGGGATACACCCCTAGCAAGATCTGCAGGGCAGTCAGGCAGGCAGGCAGAATATGTGAGATTGTAGCTTACACTCAGTAAACAGAGGCACAGTGCTAATTAAATAGTTTTATTCTGGCAAGAGTTAAAGCATAGTCAAAACAGTCCATATATCATTCACTTAGTTCAGTCCGTCCAGGGATTATTCAGTTGCAAATTCCAGTGTCGAAAAAGAGAGGTCAGTAAACTTACAAATCAGTCCGGTGATTTATCTCCTCGCAGTAGAGAGATATGCAAAAACTCAGAAACTCCTCTCTTCTTATCAGCAAACTCAGCAGTAGAGAAACACGAACCTACCAAACATCAACGTAATCCAATCCAGTAATTGTCAGTAATTGCCAGCAAAACGTCAGCGTCTCGTCAGCAATCAGCCAGGTTGTCTTGCTGCCTCTTATGGTGGTTTCACACCACACCCAAAAATACATGCTTTGCAGTTAAAGTGACACACACTTAAACTAACAATCATAGCTTATATATATTATTTTACCCAAACTAGTTAGGTGACCTATGTTATACCTAACAAGAGTTTTCTTAAAAGGATTGTAAAATAAAATAAAATCAAGGGATGTAACAACAGAAGGTTATTCTTTTCAATAATTTTCTTATAAACAATTATCAGGAAAGTTTAAAGTGGATAAAATATGTATTTGAATAATGCAGGGCTGAGTTTGAAATAGAATTTTGCACAAATGATGAGCGTGTTATTGCCAAAATGTATGAACTTTTGTGGAATTTGTGGAGTCAGAAGAAGAACAAGAAAGAACATAAGATAAAATGGTCTAAGCCTTTTCACTTCATTATACAAATGGATTAATGGAAAAATAAGTGGTTGAAAGGGCTACGTTATATTTATATTATATTCTAGCCTTAAAGAGAATTCTTATAAAATGCTGTATTGTTGGCATTTCTCACCAGAGAAATTGTGTAGAATGTATGAAGGTATTTCAAATATTTATTGGAAATGTGAACAACATCAAGGGATATTTTATTATATATGATATGTAAAAAAAGACATACATTTTTGGATACAAATATATTAATTCAGAAGATAAAGATGAATGTACAATTGAAATCATAAACTTATCTTTTGGGATTAAAAAAGCCGTGAAACTTGGTTTTTATAAATAATGACTGCAGTGAAATTATATGTTCAGAAGTGGAAAAGTTCAGTGCTATCCACAATAGGAATAGTTGGTGAAGATGATGGAACTTGCAGAGAGGGCTAATTTCCTGATTTCCTTGATTAGAGAAAAGGCAGTATCTAGATATGGCCGACTGCAAACCCCTTTAGACTTTTTGCATGAAACAGAAAAGAAAATGCACTTAAGATTTGTGAACCTTTGAGGATAGGGAAAAAGATAATAGAAAAAAAGAGCTTTTTGTAATTACAGAGTAAGTGATAACTTTGTAATCATATTTATATTTACTGCAAAGGAAATTGGAAGCCTTTTTGCTTTGCTTTTTTCTTTATGTTCTTTATGTTCTTTTGTCTTTTTTCTTTGTTTTCTTTATCCTTACGAGTTTATTTTAGTTTTTATAGTCTCTTTAAAACTTTTTGTAAAATTTATTTTTTTAAAAAGAATGTAAACAAAACTATAACAATGACAGTACCAGAAACTATATTATTCTCATTAATATAGAAATCTAAAGGAATAAGAGAGGTTTATGTTTAGTGTTATGGAATGGTCTATATGTATCTAAATAGTGGTGTGAACAAATATAACACGTGAATTTAGTGGGCTTATGGAGCTCTAACTCTTTGTTGGACTGTGAGCAGTATTTAAAACTGACTTTTCTTGATATTTGGTTTGTACCTTCACAGACTCTTAAAAGAAAAACAGTACTGATTTAAGAATACCAAGCTAAATAGTTTTTTTTAAAAAAACATTACAGCATTGCAGATGAAAGCTTTTCTTATAGCCTATTACAAATTTCAAATCCTGTTTCTGAATGTTTTAAGATTTTATTGAACTCCATATATACTGATACATGTAATATATTAGTTCTTAAGTATTAATATTTTATATGCTGTGGTACCTCAGTACTCATTGTTAATTGTTTCCGGGTGGCATAAGGACCAAAAATGACGAGTACCAAACAATTTGTCCCATAAGGAACAATGGAGTGAATCACAAGACAGCTGACATTGACAAGTTCTAGCTTGTACCAAACAATGAGTACTGGGACAAATTTTTGGGGTCAAAACATGTTGTGTACCAAATTCAATGAGGTTCAAAATAGTTGAATACCAAGGTATCACTGTATAAGACAATTCTTCTTTCTTGTTAGCTAGTTTCTAAATATTCTTGATAAATAACCTGTGACATCCAATAGTAGGTATGTTTTAAAATTAAGCACAAAACAGTTCAATTTTAAGAAATATTGAAAGAAAACATGTTTCTTATCCCTCGCAATCTGAAAACAAAGCAAAAGAATGGCATTTTTTTTGTACCAAAAACATCACAGCCTACTTTTCAATATTGTTTAATGTGACTAGATAATCCATATGATTCCTATAATTCACTGTGTTTCTACACTGTTCTAATCATGTGCAACAAAATTGGAATTTGAAAATAGGTACTGTAAGTGAAAGTTAATATCTAAATACTTGGCTCTCAAATAGAGAAAAAAACTTGAAAATTTGTACATTTAAATAATACTGCAATTTTAAATATTTGTGCTATATATATATATGAGTGTAACTGGAGGTGCAAAACTTGTTGCACATATACTGTATTAATTGAATGGATGAATGAATGATCTAGTTTATAATATTAAACTCCATAGGTATCGTAAAATTTAACATTCATTTATTGGCATTTAATATAATAAGCTACCTAAGAACAAAAGAGTTGAGTCCTTTTAATTTCTAACTGACTAGCATTCATCAACTGAATGTTTAACCCCTCTCCACAGATCTGTTCTAGGGCAGTGGTAGCTAACCTTTTTGGGCTCCTGTGCCAAAAATTTTGCGCACACTTGTGCATGAGCCCTCACATGCCAGCACCCAGGAGGCAATGCGCGCACCTCCACCATGTCCCCTGCACATGCACACGCAATTCCCCCCACCATTCCCCCTTACTTGCACTGTGCCTTACAGCTGATTTTTGCCCCGTTTGAGGCCTTTTTGGGCCTCGCAGGGGCTTAAGGAAGGCCTCTGCAGGCTTTGCAGACCGAAAAATGGCCCCGTTTCATCACTCCAGCATTTCCGGAAATACAGGAAGTGACTAAACTGGCCTATTTTGTCCTCAAGCCTCTGGAAGGCCGAAAAAGGCCTCAAACAGGTCAAAAATCAGCTATGAGATGCGCACATGTACAATGAGGTAAGTTTGCCTGCCGCTCGCTTGCGGCACAAATGGCTCTGTGTGCCACCTGTGGCACGCATGCCATAGGTTCGCCATCACGGCTCTAGGGAGTTAAAACCCTCTGAAAATGGGGGAATGCTGAGAACAAGTGAAGTCCCATTATACGATTGTAGGTTATTTCACCCAGCACTGATTGTACCCCCTTTTATATAAACATGAAGGTACTTGGCATTGTGGTTTAGAATTTCTGAATTCATAAGAGATTAATTTTAGGAAATTAGTTACAGAAAAAACTATTCTCCAAAACATTCGTGTTTAAGAAACCCATCCGTGTGCATGTGTGTGTATGAGGTAGTCCCAATTGAGTGCCAGATAGTTAAAGGCTTGGCCTCAAAAGAATTTAGTGGCTCAGTGGGGGTGGGGGTGCAATTTTCCAAATTCCTCATTGTGTCTCCAGTACTTCACTCCTGTATATATGGGGGCTGGAATGATGAGACTAAAATATGGCAAGCTGTATTTCTGTACTGGTTGGAGCTGACACTTTTCTCTAGTTAGTTTTACTGACATTAAAAGACAGGTCTCAAAACTGGGTGGAAGCAAGCAGTTTACAGCACACAAGCTCCTAGGATTTCCCCTCACGATCTTTGGACTATGAGCAAGCAAAGGTCAAACTTAAGTAATGTCTGCTTAATATAGGATGCTTGATATAATCCTTAATATAAGGATGCTTGTAATATCTCTCAGCTTTCCATGGCAGACAGCAGGAGATAAACTCTTGACACCAGCATCTTACACAGTGTGAGGAAAACCAGTTTTTAAATGAATGCAACTGTTTAATAGACAAATTGAGGCATGAGGAATCTGGCCTTGCAAGTCAAAGGGCATATGCTAAGTTTTATCAGAACAGTCCAAAACCCCCTGAATCTTAAGATGCAAATATTTCCAAAGACTGTTCACTGTAGATAACAAAAGGGTAGGAAGTAACCTGAGATCTGTTAGGTAATTACTTCTTTGCATTGCATCATTTCTCCTTGCTTTTTGAATTATTTTCCCCTTTGTTCTGAAATACATAAATATGGGTGCATCTCTTTGTCTGCAGGGATCGCACTATTCTGGAGGAGAGCTCCTCTGGTATATACTAATAGATCACGGCAATGAATCTAATTTGCTTTGAGTTTTGATTCCAGAATAACTTAGCATCCCATATCAGAAAAGGACTATAACCTTAGCCCAATGTAAATACTATATCTTCAGTTCTTCTGGCTCAGAAATACGAAAAAACCCCACCATACTCCATATGAGTGGGTCCTTGTGACATGTTCTTCTGTATTTCCAGTTTTATACAGAACCCTGAAATGCTCTGATTTTATTCTTGACTAGCAAAATGCAACAATCAACATTAATAAATTTTACATCCTTATACCAATCCTGAGATAACATATAAGATTGCCATGCAAAACTAGACAAAAAAATATGGTAATTAAGAGCAATTGAACGTGACTGAGGATGGATAGCCAGAAATGGCTGAAGCTCTGAACTAACCATTTGCTTTGGAATGTAAATGACATGTCAGTTATTGTACTATATATTTTTTTAGATTTTGTAAGAGACATTTGTAATTCTTAAATCCTTTTTGGATAATTTTATTTTATTTACAAATATACATGAATATGTTATATGTGTATATTTGTATTTGCATTGCATTTGTATTTTATGCTGTTATTTCAGAATTTATATTATCCAGATTGCTAATTTTAATTTATTCTTGTTGCATATGTGTAGCCTAAACAAACCCTTTATCATATTTTGATTTCATGTTGTCTTTTAGCCAATTATTTTTTGTCTTTACATACTTTCCTTAACAATCCTGACATGGTCAATTTAGTTTTGGATATTTGCACATCAATTCTCTTGTAATGGCTAATGACCATAGTAACTACTGGTAAGTAAATATAAACCCCTTCTCCCTCCCCCAGTTCAGATGGCTTAAAATTAATACTTTAATATAAGGACTTGTGGCTGTAGCATTTCTGTTTTAAATAAAATGAAGGCTTGATTTTAACTATCTTTTGTTGAAATAACATGAAAGAATAAGGAGACTTCAAGAATATAATGTTGCAGGGATTTCTTGTTTCATTGCATTACAGAACTGCCATATGTTTATTACCTAATCTAACACAGAACTAGTGCCTGTGTTTCAATGAACACTAAGGATTCACAGATTCTAGGGTGATGGTTCCAAACTTGCCTTCTGATCAGGGCTCCAAAGCAGAGAACATGTCAGTAAGTACAGTGGTAGAGCTTGGTCCTTATTAAAAATGACAAAGATTTCAGGGTTATGAATATCATCAACCACACTATCGTAGAGTTTCATACTGCTTGTGTTAATTAATGGTGGCGCTATATAACTCCGATTGCCCCTTGTGTACGATCCTGTTACAACTTCTGCTTCAAACACACAGATCAAATGGTCCATTTCACATTTTTCTCTGGTATCTGCTATAAGTTTCCGGGGGTTCTTTTTAAAATATATGCCAGCTCCATATTTCTGATCTGAAAAATGACACAAAATGCAAGCTGTTTTACCATATTTACATTATAATGGCAATATAAACGAGTAGCTGACTGCAGTATCTTTCATCTTTCAACCATATACTAGGTAGAATCATAAGGACTAATTTGACCGCAGTAAACAAACTTAGGAACCATGCTGAAAATAACCACTAAAATAATCACACATAACGATTAGAAATAGAGTAATTAAAACTGAGGTGGTGGGCCCCATTCATTGTCAGGCCAGGAAGGGAGGCATTATGTAATTGTATTTTGGTATACCACAGCCAACAAACGAGCTAATTTCTTAATTCAAAAAGGCAAGAGATAGAAGTCTAGAGTTTATATTCTGGAAGATAGATATATGGTCTGCAGCTGGGGAATCAGTTGCTATGTTTGAGACTGAATTCTTGCTTACTCTCTCGTTTCTAATCATTCTGGGAATCTTCTACCTAGAATAGCTGAGGAGTGAATTAAGAGTTAAATGTCTGGTCATTTGTAATTTACTGCCAAGTTTGAATAAGAAGCCCAAAAGGACACAAGAGGGGCACCACAGTCTAGTCCTGTTAATTTGGGTTCCTTATACTTAAGAATGAAAACTCCAGTCTTGTTTTTCACCAGTATAGAAATTAATAGGTTCTTAAATAGGGCATTTAACATGCTGAAAAATATTCTGTGTTTGTTACAGCATTACAGCAACATAGTGGTTTACCTTGTAATGAGGAGTAAGTTTTCTGAAATCCAGTTTTGCACACCAGGCTACAATACTGAGCAGGGACATGATGGTACAGTCTATGACATACAGGCATTCCAGTATTTCTTCCTTCTATTTTCCTTTTTACCCTTTGGAAAGCAGATTCTAAAAGAGGGTTATGTATTTTCTCTATCTGTAATAAAAATGAACAGTAAGGATGTGCCCTGTTTATTACCAACAGCATAAAATCTGTGAGCGTAATTCACCTGCCAACCAGCAGAAATTGCCTATCCAGCAAACCTTTCCTCACACAAGAGATGCTGCCTGGTATGTGTCTCCAGGATTCTGGAGGAAATCCAGGTACTTGAATCAAAGAAACATCCAATTCAAGGATTATCAATTTTCTGTACAAATAAATCAATGTTCAACCAAGATTTTGTTCTAGAATATGGATTTGTTTTCTGTGAAATATTAACCCTGTCTATTTTTCCATTCACAACAGGAATTAGGTAATTGTTTGTTCATTGTTATCCTTTTTCAGGCTTGTTACATTGGTTTTATAATTAGAATTAGAATTCTTTTATTGGCCAAGTGTGATTGGACACACAAGGAATTTGTCTTGGTGCAAATGCTCTCAGTATACATAAAAGAAAAGAGTCAAGAGTCAAGAATCATAAGGTACAACGCTTAATAATAGTCATAGGGTACAATAAGCAATCAAATAATGCTAGGAAACAGTCAATATAGATCGTAAGGATACAAAGTTACAGTCATACAGTCACCAGTGGGAGGGGATGGGTGATAAGGAGTGATGAGAAGATTAATAGTGATAGTAAATAGTTGGACAGTGTTGAAGGAATTATTTGTTTAGCAGAGTATTTATTTAGATTTTGGAATTCTGTAGCCTCTTTTGAAATCTAGCATGAGCTAATGATTTGTATGAAACTGACATCTGTCTCTTGAGTGAAACATTTTCTATTCATCTCAAGGCTAGTGCTTGATTAAACACACACACACACACACACACAAAAGCAACAGCTGTATCAGGTTTACAATTAGTTCCACAGTTTCCACCAACAGGGAATCCTCAATGCTCCTGATAATGGAAGAGAAAAGGAAGCAGGTTATGCTAACTCCTACAAGCCAATATGACTCCATAAAATCTCAGGGGGCCCTCCAGAGCTGTATGGAAGATCAGGTTTGGAGCTGCAAAATGGGAAATCAACAGGTCAGCTGAATTAAATAATTTTAAATCCCTCAGATGGATTAAATAATCTTTTTTTCCCTTCATGGAAGGCTAACCCAAGATTCAAAGTTGACATTGTTAACCCTGACGAGTCAGCTGCTTCAAAGAATGGGGGAAGTGGCAACCAGTTAATGTACAGTTTAACTTGCAGTTTAGGACATCCAGAGACTTTGTGTCTATGAAACCCTATCAGTCATTAAATTGATTTCAATCTTATTTATGTTTTGGTTAATTTGGTACATCAATAATGCAACACAATCTTCTCCTAGTGTTATTTTGCCATTCACCTTTAGAACCTGGAGGCCGGCTTTTTCAAGCTGTTTTTCTTTGTCCTTGAATTCTTGAAGGTAAGACTCTATTGGGGTGATTTGATAAAAGCATCTGTTTGCCATCTCCAGATCCCCTTCCTGATGAGGGTGGCTCTCCAAAGATCCTGGATGCAAATAATACACTGCTTAATAAAAATTAAACCAAGATAAAATTAAACCAAGATTTAAACCAGACTGAAAAATAAATTGAAAACTTAAAAGGAATGGGATGATGGTCCTTAATTCTATTTGTTCTGTAAATGGAAAAAAATTAAACATAGAATAATGCTCTGCTATTCTTGCCCTAAAAAAGTTTGTGCTAACATAAAAAGATAATAAAAATACAATTTTAAAAAAGCCAAAGCTAATAACAACTCTAGAAATTAAGAGAATAAAAAATGGGAGTATATGTACATCCACCCCCAGCCCTATACATACATTCAAACCAGAAAAACATTTTAAATATCTCTACTTGGTATTTCTGACTAGGCATACCTGTACAAATGATATTTCTAAGATGAAATAAGGAAAAATAGTTAACTTTGCCCACACATTTTTGTTTACCATATGTTGTTTCAAAGCTCTGATCCCTTGTGAATTCCAGTGATATGATAAAAGATGTATCAATTTTATTAGAATTTGCAATATGACACCTGGTAGCTGACAAGAAAAGATTAAATAATATTCTAACACTGCACTGGTTTATGTGATTTAACAAAATAGTGACAATAAGCCATCCTCTGGCTTTCTGAAAAAGATGGCTGGGTGATTTTCTCAGATCAGAACAGGTTCAGTCTATTATTATACAAGTCTGCTATTTTAATTTATCTGACATGGATTTCTATTACTTTCTATATTATAAGAATAAAGTCACGATATACACATTTAAAGGTACAACTTATGTCTGTGCAGTTTTGTCTTGGCATTCTGCCCATCCGCTGTTTGCTCTTTTCAGCAAGCATTGGGCAATTCATAGTGAGATGCTATAAAAAAAACTCTCTTTAAGTTCAGTGACAAGTATGTACATTTCTAAAATTGCTGTTTCTAAAGACTAGAAGTCTGCCTTTAAAAAAATTAAATGATTTTAATTTTCAGTGAATTACTCTGTCAATTGTTAAAGGTTAAATTAATTTCTGTTATCAATGGAATATGCTTATACAACTCTACGTACCATCCATCTTAAGAGTCTCTTGCTTGGCTGTAGACTGCAGCATGAATTCAATTGCAAAAGCTGCATCAATCACAGCTCGGGGGGACCCTTCAATCTCTAGGGTTGTCCCTGTTCCACTTACACTCTCCAGGATGGTAATGCCAAAATGCTGCTGGAGATGAGACAGTTCAAGAGGCTGGACACTGCTCAGGTTTAAAATGTTGTGATTTCTTATAACAATCCGTCCAGTTTCCTCAACCAATATGATATCTCTAAGCCACTGTCCTGCTTTCTCCAAAATATCAAGGCTGCGTCCTATCAGTTCTACGAAAGGCCCATTTCTTTTGAAACCTGGATTGGTTTGGACATCAGTCTGTAGCTCTGCAGAAAGAAAGAAAGAAAGAAAGAAAGAAAGAAAGAAAGAAAGAAAGAAAGAAAGAAAGAAAAGAGAGAGAGAGAGAGAGAAAGAAAGAGAAAGAAAGAAAGAAAGAAAGAAAGAAAGAAAGAAAGAAAGAAAGAAAGAAAGAAAGAAAGAAAGAAAGAAAGAAAAATTTGTGCTGCTGAATGATTGCATCCAAATGGGGGTAATTCAGGGGAAAATTTATGCTGGTAAATGACAGGAAAGGATAGTTAGGAATAAGACTAGAGAGTTCCAAAAAAATGATGACATCTGGAGACTCAAGAAGGAACGAGAATGACTGAAACATTGAGATAATTTGGTCATAAAGAGAGAATAACTAAGGATCAAATTGCAAAACAGATGTAGAGAGAGTAAAAATCAGTTGGTTTAGATGAAGTAGATTGGGGCTGTCAAACTGGCCACGCCCATGCCCTGTTTAGCAAGGGGGGGAAATCCCAATATGTCACGTGACACCACTGTGATGACACTCCTGAAGTAGATAAAATTCTCAAAAACAAATGAAAAGTTTAAAGAACAACAGACACTATATGAAGTAGTATGTCATTACAATTTTGAGATATTTAATATGGTTTTATACAACAAATACTGTACAATTTCTGCAATTTTTAAAGACACAATTACCCAGGAGCTTTCACTGAGAACAATCTTGCTTTCAGACAAGATTATATAAGATTAAAAATTGAGAGTTTTTAAAGTTTTCCAGCTTTTTAAATCTAAAGGAAATTTCCCCTCCCTGAAAGGCTTTCTCCCTCTGTCTTGCCCAATTTTCCCTGGCCCTTCTTTTATCCCACCCACCTTTCAGCTTCTCCTTCTACGGCTGGGTTCTCATAGCATACCAATCCACAACTTCTTAAACCATTGGTTTCTGACTAAGCCACAGTTAGCGGGGTTTACCTTCCATGTTAAACCACAACCCAGCATTTACAAACTCAGTATACAGGATCACCATCATTGTCAAAAACAATAACATTGATGATGAGTAAGTGAGATATACTGAATCATAAATCACTGTCAACAAAATTGTTTAGTTCAAATTTGTTAAGCTCCCTGCTCTTAATGTTTCAATCATTGGACCGGGTATTGGCAAAGAATCTATTTCAGGTTATTGAACTTAATGAAGCCAAGAATTCCCATAAATTTTAAGCCTCTGATTTATTTTTACCCATTGTGTCAATATTGCTGCAATCCATCTTTTCTTCTAATTTGTTCTTCACCGTCATAAGCTTGGCACAGAAAGCCTTTAAAAGGGGGAAAATAATGATTAATCAGCATAATATGATTATTAGTTTGGATTTTTTTTTTTTGCTCCTAGAACACCATGGACATTACAGCAAATGCAAGTAGAATAATAACCAGTTTTAAATAGGATATTTCTCCCCAATATTGAGTATTGAATAAATTGGAAATTCATTTGCTGAAGTCCTATTTGCAGACATAAACATAAAGAATAAGAAGGTATAACTGATGTTAACAGTTTAGCTGACATTTAGAAAAGAAGACTGATTTAAAGTCCCAGAAGGTTATGAGATATGTCATTTGTGCTGACTAGTAAATTAAATAGTTATTCACAGCAGACTTTTAACACTGTTCCCTTGAGATTTTTAGATAACCCAACAAGTAGGGAAAGTAGAACAGTGCTGGATAACCTTTTTCAGCTCGTGTACCGCGCGCTTGCATGCCACCACCTAGAAGGCAATGCGTGCGCAATACCCCCATGCACCATGCATCTCTCCGCATGCATGTACGACACCCCCCCATGTGCGGCATGCATCTCCCCTGCATTCCTGCACCCCCATACATGTGTGCCAGATACCCGACAATCAGCTGTGAGGCGGGCGGCGCGTGTGCATGCGCAGTGGGACTCTTCCGGGCAACTTTGTGTGCCAGCAGAAATGGCTCTGCGTGCCATTTCTGGCACATGCACCATAGGTTCGCCATCACGGATCTAGAACTCATGCCAAAATCAAAGGATTATCGTAGACTGTGTGGTCACTAGATACTTCTTTTGAAATTGCATTTCTTTAGTAATGTGCAAAATGTTGTTCAAGAACCTATTTTTATTTGGCAGGTGCCTCCTTTATTATTAAGACTTTTCTCCATGTTTGGTCTATTAACTTCTTGATTGTTTTTATATAATCAAAGAATGAAAAGGATCTCTAAAATGATCTAATCCAGTTTCTGGCCAATACAAGAAATCCTCTACTATAAATCCCTAAATTCTTAACCATCTTTTTAGTGAATGCTGCTAGATCCTCACTTTCTAAGGCAAGGTGTTTTGCAGTCAACAAGCTGTCAAAAGAATAATGTGGGGTTCCAAGCTCAAACTGGGACTGCGCAGGAATAAATAAAAATGAGATCCAGACAGCTGTAAGGAAATAAGAAATATTAATTCCTAAAAGCAAAACAGTTTGCATTTAGGGGAAGCTGCGGAGAAATAGCATACAGCAGCAGATTTTCATAGGGGGAGCTTGTCCGTGCTGTGGAGGTGTCTGCATGCTGATTCTAGAGTGACACTTGAGGAACGTTTGTCTGTGTAGGTATGAATTCTTGTGAACATGCAGTTCCGCAGGGAGACCTAATTTAATTATCTCTATTTGTGTTTGCAGACCTTAACCTTTGATACATGGATTAGGTCTGGGTAACTTATTTGGAGGTTTGGAGAAGTTTGGGGAAAGTATTTTTCCCTGTTTGCTATTTTTACTTGATTAATTTAGTTTCAGCGTGACTGTCAACTATCTAGTGGTGACGTTGATTCTCAGACAATTGTGGATTCTGTTAAAGTTTTAAGGAAAGTTGGAAACAGTATAAAGAATAAAATAAATGTGGATATAAAAGTTCTCACAAAGTCTATACTTTTTTAGACCTTTCTTCTTGAGCTATAAATTTACAACCTAACACTGAAGAGAAAGAAAACATCCTCCGTTCAAAAATCAGAAAATGGTTATTATACCATAACCTAATTATCCTTTCTTCAAGCTTCAAGGTTTTCTCATAGATTTGGCCTTCGAGACACTCACCTTCTTTCTTAACCCACCTTAATATATTTAAACTTTTCCTAATCTGGCTGAGAATGGTGTATATGGCTAAAGAGTAGAGACAGAATAAACTAATCCGTTGGGTTACTAGACAAATGTTCAAGCATTAATTTCAAGGCTTCCAGCCAAACACTGGGCAGCCCTTTGTCAGGGATTATATAAGGATTCCTATCCTGGACAGGGAGTCGGACATCCAAGGTATTTTCCAAGCTTCTGATTCTATGATATTCATAGGATTTAAGTGTCTTTTAAAAAAAACTCCTACAAAGGACAAAATATTAGCAAATATCAATTTTTCAAAGGCTATGCAAATAGCAATAGCGCTTAGACGTATATACCACTTCACAGTGCTTTGCAGCCCTCTCTAAGTGGTTTACAGAGTCAGCCTGTTGCCCCCAACAATCTGGATCCTCATTTTACTGACCTCAGAAGGATGGACGGCTGAGTCAAACTGATGGTGAGAATCGAACTGCTGAAATGCTGGCAGCAAGCAGCTGGCAGAAGTAGCCTGCAGTACTGCATTCTAACCAATGCGCCACCATGGCTCATTCAATAATCATCAAATAACGCCAATAACTACATTTTCTAGAGCATCGAAAAGCAATTCTCCATGTCATAATAGTTTCACTCATAATAATGCAAGGGGAGTAACTTAAATCTCATGGGAAATACTGGCTGTATAATACTCTATGCTTTCCTTAGACCCCTGTAATCTACGTGCAAGGAATATTCAATGGCTTACTTCATAAACATCACTGTTGTCCAGAGATATCACAATGTAGACATCCAGCTTCTTCCCAGTTTGTTCCACTGCAAAGTGCATTATTTCTTCCACCATAATTTCGGCAACCTCATTACTTGGTAAATGTAAATCTTTAATTCCAAGTGGAGGAAAAGCAATGGATGACAACTGCTGTTCCAGAGTCTTGGAAAGCCCTTTAGAAATGGCTGTTTTTAATATCTGCTCGAAAGAAATTCAATAATATATAAGCTGATTTTCTCCCAAATTCATACGAGTGAAACATTGTAAAGTGAATAGGAAATAACATCACCTCTTGCCTGTTGCCTTCAATGTAAGATGGCCAAATCACATGGAGCACATGTTCACAATCAAGACTGAATCCTTTTGTGTATATGAAATTGGGTCTGTCTGATGGAAGTTTCTGTAACTCAGAGAGCAATTGTTCCTGCATAGCTGGACCAGCCCTTTCCAAAATTGCTCTTGAAACCGCTCCTTGAAAAAGATCACCTTGCACAGTCACAGAATTAATAATTATAGCAGCCTGAAAGAGAGCAATGTAAACGGTGGAACTTTTCATGCTATATTCATGCCAGGTTTCTACAGATAAGAAACTCTATCAGCAGCAAGAAATCTTAATAATCTCTCCCATCTTCATAAGGACAGGATGTATATCTACAAGAAAGATTCTGTAAGGTTCAGGGATTTCTAGCAATAATTTGAGGCATGTACAGAGGGAATATTAGGATATATTCAAACAGAATATCCTGTTGAATAAGTAGCAACAAATTTAATGTTGGATGTGGCCCATGTATCTTTCACATCATATAATTTTCAGTAGAGCTACAACATGTCTAGTGGTTTTCTGCATTGGAATTAAAAAAAAAAATTCTCGGCATGGCAATACATCTACAAGAAACATAATCCACAAGACTTACTTGCTGTGTTTCTATATCCCCTTTTTTTATCTGCAGGGAGAGTTCATTGACTCTGATAGAATCAGTGATATCCAACTGAGGCACAATATCATTAATCCCGATCAGATCTTCGCAAGCCCTTTTCATGACATCAGCTGTGGTTTCATCAATGTTTACAAGGTGGATTTCTTGCAAGTAGCCAAATAATGGAGCAAGTTGAACAAAGTTCCTGATAGTCTGTACAATCACTTGAGCACACCAATCCTGAGGAAAATTGAAGATCCCTGAACTCAGTGCAGGAATGGCCACAGACTTGATATTGTTTTCTGGAGCATTCACGTATTTCAGAACATTTATTATGGCAGCTTCCAACTTGAGGCAACATTCCTCCTTCTGATCTTCTGACCACCTTGGACCTACCGCATGGATAATCTGCTTACAGGGCAGTCTTCCTCCGCTGGTGACCACAATCTGGCCAGGACTGAGTGGACCATTCTTTTCAACAAAAAGTTTGCACTGCTCTTCAATTTCTGGCCCACCGGCTTTCAGGAGAGCAAATGCCAGACCTCCAAAATGGTGCAGGTATTCATTGGCTGCATTCACCAAAGCATCGGCCTCATGTCTTGTGAGATCATCTACCCAAACAGAAACCTCCACTCCTTCCTTCAGGCTTTTCCTATACACTTCCATGGGATTCCTTATGCTCTTAAGGACACAGATACAGCCAAACTTCTTCTGAAGCAGGCTGCACAAGTAATTCTCTCTCCTTTTAAGAACTGCATAAATGCTGTTACTGATGGGAATCGATAGCATTTCCTCATCCATTGGAATTCTAATTTCTTGGGACATAAATGAGAATTAACACTTGGCAGGTTGCACAAATATGTTCATTTTTGAAGATTTTACTCTTTCCTGATCCCAGGAAAAAAAACTTAGTCACCAATATATCATTTCTACAGAATGCCATCTTTCCCTAACATAAATGATCTTGTGACATAAATGATCTTGTGACATTAAGCATTCCCATTTGTCAGGCTATTGATACGAAGGAAGTCAGCTGAATGCCAGAAAGGAATTTGCGCTTGGAATGAGGATGTTCGTAATGCCAAGAGCAGATGGATATTCTGTTCATATCTCATAAACAGGGAGCTGCTTGTCCCTCAAATCAATAGAGAGTTTAAAAAAAGGATCAAAAGTATCAAGGAGAATTAACCTTGATGTACTTGCTGATAAAATGGGGGCCCAAGTACAGATATCTTAGATTGCAAAGGTTCTATAACATATCCCCTTTTTCTTCGCAACCTACTGAGACTTTGTGAGATGCTAGCTTTCTTGATTACTCTTTAGAGTTTGAGACATCCTAATAAAATGGTACAAAACTGTTTAACAGCTATATTAGCATTACATCACATCTGAATTAGAGATCTAGAAGAAAAGCAATTTTGGATACATTCAGGGCTCTGCTTATATTTGGCAGTACACGCATGATGTTGTACATATAAACTTGATGATGCAGGATGGAAAATTTTAGTATGAGGATCTTGAGTATAGAGAAATTATAAGGAACCTCAGTGAAAATTGTATGACTAAAAGACAAAAGACTACTGTATTTACCGTTTTTAGTAGTCTCAGAACTGGAAGCCTGTGAAAATAATAGCAGAGCAATCAGAATAGTCTTTCCTAATGTCTAAACTACAGCCATTGACATTAATATTTATAAATATAATCCTTATTTGCAAATAATTTCTCTTCTGAAGCAATACGCTAAAGGAGACAAAGATTTTAATCCATTATGCTATACAAACCATATGCTAAATTAACATATTTATTGATACTAAATTAACATATTTATTGATAAGTAACCCTGACTGAATTAATGAGATTTATTTCCAGAATGTACACAGGGTGATTCTTTCTTTCTTTCTTTCTTTCTTTCTTTCTTTCTTTCTTTCTTTCTTTCTTTCTTTCTTTCTTTCTTTCTTCTTTTTTCTTCTCTTTCTTTTCTTTCTTTCCCACCTAGGGTCACTTTGTTTGAGATGGGTGGCCTTATAAGCTTGATAAAATAAGTAAATAATACATATTTATCTCTATTTATCATCTATATATCTAGCTATCTTGCTGTCTATTATCTCTCTCTCCATCCATCCATCCAGCTATTATCTATCTATCTATCTATCTATCTATCTATCTATCTATCTATCTATCTATCTATCTATCTATCTATCTCTAATCTTCATTTCTATCATAGACCAGTATAAAATTGAATAAAAAAAATTACATTCATTTCAATAACACTGAAACTTGCAAGAGATAGAAAACAACTAAAAGTTAGCATATATTAAATATATTAATATTAAAACATTAAGTTATGTGTAGAAAAATTCTTTCCCAATACTGCAAACTAAAGGGAGGCTCTGAAGACCAGAAAAGGGTGTAAAAACAGACAAATAATAAAAACATCAGAGGAATTCTAAGTAAGTTTACTCATTTTCAATAGCCTTAATTATCTATTTTGAATTTTCATTGCTACGACAAAATCTAGCAACGTTGTTTGTAATAAACAGTTCCTTATATGAGACACAATCAAGAAGAAAACTTTGACCTATAACACAATAGAGAAAATGTAAGTTTTTCAACTTCACTGGCAATAGGAGAATATAAGCGCATGTGTGTGATAGTCTCCACAGCATTTCTGCTCTGTGAACAGGTTATCATGCGAAGTCTTCCAATAATAAGAGAAGAAGGTAAAATCCCAAACTGATTCTTAGAAAGGCAAGGGGGAGGAGGAGAGAGATAATGTCTTTTGAACGAGGATTACCTACATGTTGCTTTAAGCATTTTGGCAGCACTGTGAAAAGCACTGCACACTTCAACAAACGTGTGTAATTCAATTGTACATAGAAATGTTTTATCATTTATTACCCTTCCTTATCATCCCCCATCTTTGCTCCCGGTGGCTATATAGTCCTGAAAAGGTTATTGAGCCTGAAAAGGTTATTAAAACTCAGTCACGGAGAAGCAATTTGAACAATGCAGATTCTTCAAATTGCTTCTTCATGATTGAGTTTTAATAACCTCTTCAGGACTTAGGAACTCTTCCACCCATCCACCTGTATCAGCTTATAGTTTTACCATCAAACCTTTCAGTGATCTCCCTAATATTTAGGCTAGTTACTATAGGTAGCTGGATATGCCAGTGATTACAAATGCCAATCAACCTAATTTTTTTATGGTTGGACAGTTAATTCCAAGGAGAAATCTAATGTGGATGTGTAATTGGGCCTTTTTAGTGGGGAAAAAAAATACTTTGGAACATCTTAAACACAGTTTGGCCCATTCATAGCAATTTTCCTTAAGCTTCCCCTGCCTTTTCCAAACCTATGTCCACAGGCCTTTCTTCCATCATAGGCTGGAAAAGCTCTGTTTGAATTTTTTTTTTCTATTCACTTACTAGCAATTTCATCATATTCCCCATTTTGATCCAGTTATTCCTGGTGGCCTCTTAGTTGTCCTTGTTTTCTTCTTCCATTTCCCCAAGTTGAGAGCTAGGAACTGCCTTCAACCCACCAGCCACCTCCCTTAGAATCTTTTGGCCTAGTTACCAAGGAGATCCCTGACAGAAAATCCATGCCATTGTCAAGTTGCTTCTTAGCACTAATTCAGGGCTGAAGAAATGTACCCCTTCAGATATGCTGGGCCAGAGCCCACCAGGCCATTGGTCAATGGTGAGGGGGATTGCCATCCAACAAATTCCGGACAACTGAAGATCTCCAATCTGACAGAAAAATAATATTGGGAATACTTGGGTGTCTATCAATTCTCTTAAGCTCTACATACAGGTAGTACTCGACTTACAACACTTTGTTTAGTGACCATTCAAAGTTACAATGACACTGAAAATAGTGACTTATGACCATTTTTCACGCATGACTGTTGCAGTATCTCTGTGGTTACATGACTTGCATTCAGATGCTTGGCAACTGGTTCACTTTTATGAAAGTTGCAGTATCCCGGGATCATGTGATCAAATTTTGCAATCTTCTGACCAGCAAAGTCCATGGGGAAGCCAGATTCACTTAACAACCGTGTTACTAATTGAAGAACTGCAGTGGCAAGAAAAGTTGTATAATGGGGCCAAACTCACTGAAGAAATTTCTCATTTAACAACATAAATTCTGGGCTCAACTGAGTATCACTTGTATTTTAATTAATACCTTCTAGTCTTGCCTTAACCGTGAAAGCCAGCTGAGTGACTTGGACCATTCATTCTCTCAGCCCAACTCACCCCACAGGGTTGTAGTTGTGGGGAAAATAGGAGGAGGAAGGCATGTTTGCTATGTCACCACCTTGGGTTATTTGTCAAAATAATAAAGGTTCAATAGAAATAAACAGATGAAAAAATAATGATTGTATCCGGCATGCAGGTACAAAGGGGACAGGGCTTGAATCACAATACAGTGCCCACCATCTTGCAGAATTTGTGGGTGCCCTTTTCAAAAGTCGTCTCAGTCACTAATGCCACTTTCACCTGTCAAGATATTTAAATTTATAACTGAAACAGTGAGGATTGTGTAAAGTCAGAATACACAGTTGTAGCTGATTGATTAAAGAGAGCTGGCCGCTGCATGAGGCAATCTAAGCTGTGATTGGTTGCTGTGAGTAAAAAGGGGGAGTTTCCTTATTTCCCATCTTTTTTTGCCCTGTGTGCCCTTTGATTTACCTGATGATGTTCCTGCTGTGTTCATTTACCTGACTAAGCTCCTGTTTGCCTGGATTTCAGAGGTAGTTTGCCCTTGCATTCTTCTTGAGGCCAAGAGCGAGTGACTGGCCCAAGGTCACCCAGCTGGCTTCATGCCAAAGGCAGAAGAAATCAGCAAGTCCTAATTTCTAGCTTGATGCTTTAACCACTACACCGAAGTGGCTCTGTCTAAGGCCAAGCATATTATGTCCTCATATTGTGTTTTGCTCATCTGTGCTGAGATGCAAAAGAACAGGTAGTCCTCAACTTACACAACTGAGCCCCAAATTTGTTGCTAAGTGAGAAATTTGTTAAGTGAGTTTTGCCCCATTT
The DNA here is from genome assembly GCF_049901715.1 of Pseudonaja textilis. Classification (NCBI taxonomy): domain Eukaryota; kingdom Metazoa; phylum Chordata; class Lepidosauria; order Squamata; family Elapidae; genus Pseudonaja; species Pseudonaja textilis. Next base: position 211,460,543 of record NC_141990.1, read on the forward strand.
TATGACTTTTCTTGCCACAGTTGTTAAATGAATCACTGCAGTTGTTAGTCACACAGTTGTTAAGTGAATCTGGTTTCCCCATTGACTTTGCTCCTCGGAAGGTTGCAAAAGGCAATCACATGACCCCAGGACATTGCAACAGGTCATAAATGCGAATCATTTGTCAAGCATCTGAATGTAAATCAAGTAACTGTGGGGATGCTGCAGTGGATGTAAGTGTGAAAAACGGTCACAAGTCATTTTTTTCAGGGCCCTTGTAGCTTTGAAGGGTCGCTAAACCAACTATTGCAAGCTGTGGACTACCTGTCTAGGAGTAACCATCCATTATGGGCAAGATAAGAACTATAGAAATAACCATCCCTAGGTAGGACGCCCCACTTAAAAAGCCACAAAGAATGTTGGAAGGAAAATCCATCTGGTTCAGTTCCAAACTGGGAGAAAGATGCTGGAAGTAACATGGCGGCTGATTTGGAAAGAAGGACTCTGTTTATTGATGAACAGAACCCCAGCACCAGAGGTGGGTATTCAGCAGGTTCTGACCAGTTCTGGAGAACCAGTAGCGGAAATTTTGAGTAGTTTGGAGAACCAGCAAATACCACCTCTGACTGGAGATTTTACAGTATCCTTCCTCTGCCACGCCCACCAAGCCACGCCCACAGAACTGGTAGTGAAAAAAATTGAACCCCACCACTGCCAGCACACTTTTCTAGGGCAACTGACCAAATGGTTGAATGAGGTGATGGATCTTTATAGGTTTCTGTGACTTTGAAATTTGAATTGTTCTGGGGATTGTGCAATGAAAGGGCTTGCATCTTTTGCTAAATGATGTGGCTTAATCCTATTATAGTGTAAGGTCTCAGAAGTTTCCCGGAGGAACTGAGTTACCAAAGAGAGTGAGATTTGAGGCGAGGCTTGCAAAAAAATAACAGCTTTTTATTTATGGCCAAAGTAAAAAGTCTGGGTGAACACTGAATACTATATTCAAAACATACAGACAAAATGCTTGTAAGGAACAGCCACATCCCTGCTAGAGTGGCTCAGAGTATTATACACATTTTACCCCATTAGAAACAAAGTTTATCCAATCAGAGACAAAAGTTCATTATCAACATGATATTTAAAGCATTCTTTGCAGGGGTGAGCTGTTACAGCTTCTCCCAGGTTTGGGCGAACCCGTAGCTAATGTTATGGCCGGTTTGGCGAATCGCCAAATCCCATCCCTGGCTGGCCCTGCCCACCCCACCCCGCCTCTCCCACCCAACCCTCCTCCCAGGAGTCTCCATGTAGGCCATTTTAGATGTGAGGTAAGTACAGGGCCTGCACGGAGGACTAAAAGTTCCAGAAGTCCGAAAATGAGGAAAGCCTTCAGAACCCAGAGAGAGCAAACGCCCCCCACCCCCGTGGTACAGGCTGACTAGGCCACACCCACCAGGGCCACGCCCACCCAACAACTAGGCAGAGAACCAGTTGCTGAAATTTTTGAAACCCACCCCTGGTTCTTTGTTCAGGCCCCTGTCTCTGTCCACCTTATCTATGGAGTTGTGTAGGGGCGATTTCCCTTCCTGGCCAAGTTGTTTATACTACAGAATGGTTTTAGGATTCAGAATCTATGAGGCAGGATACTCCCTACTTTGATTCCTTTATCTATGGGGCCTGATATTCCTGGATAAGTTTCTTCTATATTTTCAAGAATATGCCTAGCTTTGAAGCCAAGAACAGAAGTGAGACACAGAAGCAAGATAACAAACTTTATACTAATGCTAACCAGTATCAAGAACTGGTTACTAAGCTAGAATTAATTCCTAACAACTAACCCTAACCCTGACAGTATACAATCATATAAGCAGAAGCCAGTAACAAAGCTTAATTCCTAATAAATGATTTCTAGCAGTATATCATATCAGCAGTAAACAGCAAATATTGGTTTGATCACTATGCTCTTTCAATATCCTAAAAGGTCATGTCCTGTCCCTCTTAATCCCATCACCTTGGAACTGAAGATATTTTGCTTATGAACAGATTGGCCGGGTTTTCTTAATGGCTCCCAAATCTCCATCTCTAAAGATTTCTGCTGGAAGTTGTTTTACTACGTAGGACATTGAGCCTGGAGCATGTTTCTCCATTTCTCCTTTGGGGAAATATAATATTCCACCTCTTTTAATATCCCCAAAAATATTTTATTCTTCTGGGGGTGGCTTCCCACAGAGCGCCTAAAAAAGAGGAAGGCGTCAAGCTATTTTCTAAAGCACCCAAAGGCCGAATAAGGAATAATGGATGGAAACTGAACAAGGAGAGATTTAACCTGGAAATAAGGAGAAACTTTCTGACAGTGAGAACAATCAACCAATGGAACAGCTCGCCCTCGGAAGTTGTGGGAGCGCCATCACTTGAGACTTTCAAGAAGAGACTGGACTGCCATCTGTCAGTAATAGTCTGGGGCAAGGGTCTTCAAATTTGGCAAGTTTTAAGACTTGTGGACTTCAACTCCCAGAATTCCTGAGCTAAGAACTGAGGGAGGAATTCTGGGAGTTGAAGTCTACTAGTCTTAAAGCCGTCAAGTTTGAAGACGCCTGGTGTAAGGTTTCCTCCTTAGGCGCGGGATGAGGGGGAGGAGGGAGTTGGACTAGATGACCTACAAGGTCCCTTCCAACTCTGATTATCTCTATCTGTAAATAATACAACCCTAAGTTAATCAAGATCAAGCGAGGAACACGTGTCATTCCTGCAGAACGAAGAGGAGAACTTCGCTCGCTCGCTCGCTGCTTCCCTGCGGCCCTCGCCCGAGAAACCTTCAGCGGGAAACCCCGGCTGAAAGCAGCGACCCTCTCCCCCAGCTGGCTACTGCACTTCCTCGGCCAGGCAGCGGGCGGCGCAGGAGGCCGGAGCCGCAGCTCGACGCTGCATTACGTCGCGGCGTGCAAAGGAGGGGAGGCGGTCTGAGCTTCCTTGTAGCTCTCGGGCCAGGTCGCTTGCGAGAGAAACGAAAGCGAAAGCTTCCTTGAAGGGTAGGGGGGAGAGAGGTGGAAGTATGGCGGAGGCCATGGCTTGCGACGTGACTCCGCTGTTTGTCGAGGTTTCCCCTCCCGGTTTATTCGAAGAGAAACTGGAGGCCAAGTTGCAGATTTATTTCCAGTCCAAGAAGAAATCGGACGGCGGTGAGTGCAACGTGAGAGTGGAAGACCGCAAACGAGGCGTCTATTCGGTGCGGTTCTGGTCGGAAGAAGGTATGTATCCTTGCGGAGCGAGAAGGGAGCGACCCGGCGGGATTCGCGGGCTTCAGTAGGGATTTTTGACCTATTGCAGCTAGGGCGATCCATTTCACGGTAGTTTTTGGAAGGATATGCTCCGTTAGGACTTAATAAGAGTAATTATGATTATCCTTCACGGAGGAGGAGGATATTCCGGGAAAGGGCTGGTTTTCCCAATGCATACATGAGCGTCAGAAGTCTAATAAACGACTTTATTCCTGGGATATAAGATCAGATCCTTTGCTAGCTTGTTTCGAGGCTGTTTAAAAAGCCCCGGAAGCTTTTTTTTTCGACTTTTCGTGAAGGAGATTGGCAAGTTTACCCCGAAACCTTTTTTCTTTCTTTTTTCAAAAGAGTCGTTTTTAATTTCCCTTTAGTGTGAATCGGCAACCAAGCTGTGTGGGAAATGGGGCTGGAAGAGAAGGAGGAACGTTGGTTGTTTTGTTTTTTTTCAAATTGGAAAATTGGGTAGAAATTATGCCCGGCATCTTTGTTTTTCTTGAAATGGGATAGATAGGCTTCTCAGCCTTCCAACTCTGGATTTTATGATAAAATTGTTAAGGCCAACGCCATTTTCTCCGGGGGGGCTGCTGATTCAAATCCCTGATATTTGCCACCTGTCAGATATTTGATTGTTGTAACACACCTTAACTTTTGATTAAAGTAATCCACACTATAGACTAGCCAGAACATGCTGAGATATAAGTTTCTAGTTAAATCATGATGTAGAAGTGTGCTGCGCATTCTGACCCAAAATACCAAGAGCGTTTCGAAGGCATTAGAAAGAGCAAGCCCCGGATTTAAAATGTGTGATATTTTTCCCCCAGTACAAAACAGTTCGGATCAAGTTCAGTCTTTTTCTGACACATCTCCCTGCAGTGTACTTGGCTTACTTTGGAGTTGGGGTTAAGGTTAGAGATTGCAGCTTCCCTGAATTCCCATGAAAAAAAACCTTTTGTCAAAGGGGGTAGTGATGAGCTTTTCGCATTATTATGGAGTGGATGATCTTAATAATCGGCTGCTTTCTGGTAGGATAAGACTAGCATTTGAGAAAAGCCCTTTACAAAGTGTTTTGGTGAGAGAGAAACATCCCTTGGAGCTTTAATACAGCCACATCCTCTGGAAGTGGCGGCACAGCTGCTTCAAAGGCTTTCTCCAAGAATTTGTACAGGTGTATTCATGCATTGTGTCTCACTTGATGGCAGCCCCAGCTGAAAGGTGTGTTCCTGAATAGGTACAGTGGGGACCTTCAAAGCAACTGCATGAATTTTGAAAGAACATGGCTGCCAGAAGGAGGAATTATTTGCATGAGCCAATGTCTTTTGCAAAGTCATATTTTCATATGTTTTCCAGAATACCTACACACTACAGAACCTCTTTCTCTCTTATAAGAAATCATTGAATTAGCCATACTTCTCAACTATGGCAACTTCGAAAGATTTGGGTGTCAACTCCCAGACTTCTCAAAAATGGCCCTGCTGCCTGAAGAACTTTGGAGGCCTCTCTCTGGAAGCTGCTAAGTTTGGGAAGCACAGAGCGAAGGGGAAAATTGAGCAAGGTCCTAAACAGATTTTTAAAAGTATTTGAAGGAGATTGTAGATCAGGGATATCAAATTTGCAGTGTCACATGACATATCATGACTTTCCCCTTTCACTAAACCGGGTGTGGGCATGGCCAATGCATGATGCATCTCAGGTTTCTATAAACTGCTATGTTTATATAACATTTCTATAAATTGTGTATCTCTGTGATTGAGTTGATACAATATGCTAATACTAACTGAACAATTTATTGTTTATATTTATAAACTGCTCATCTCCTTCAAAGAGGGGCTTTGTGTAATGTGTGCACCCTATTATGGTGTAAATGACTAAAAAATATAAGCAAGACAAATATGTACTTTAATCATTCTGTTGTTGTTTTTTAACATGATATAGTGAAGCAGCGTGTGAAGGCCCATCGTGGACATACTATAGAAGTTGGGGGAATAACTTTAGAGATAAGAATTTTGTCAGATTCGGAGTTGCCTATGGTTGATGCTGCAGAAACAGTGGGCTCACTTTCAACTTCATTTTCTCCAAACTTTTGGCCCCTTCAGAATGATTTTAAAAACAAGCATGGCCATGAAAGTGCTAGAAAAAAGGTAATCTTCTAAGTTTATTTAACTTTAGAATGCTTACGTTAGCTCTCAACTATCTCCACATTACATATGACCATAGAAAATCCTGAATCTTCGATGTTGTGGGATATTGTATGTTCAATAAATTAATTTTAATGATGCTTCCATCCTCCCAATTAGTAAAACCAAACCAATTTGTTAGGTATTGTTATTTGGTATAAATATGGGTATGCATGTGTGTGCACATGCACATCTGTGTGATAGAAGAAAATACAGATGAACAAAAAAGTTTAACAAACTCAAATTACCCCAAAAAGTTTGTAAAGCTTTTTTAAAAATAGTTTTTATAAAAACTGACTTCCTTTTTATACACTGCTCAAAAAAATAAAGGGAACACTTAAACAACACAATATAACTCCAAGTCAGTCACACTTCTGTGAAATCGAACTGTTCACTTAGGTAGCAACACTGATTGACAATCCATTTCACATGCTGTTGTGCAAATGGAATAGACAACAGGTGGAAAGCAAGACATCCCCAATAAAGGAGTGGTTCTGCAGGTGGTGACCACAGACCACTTCTCAGTTCTTAGGCTTTCTGGGTGATGGTTTGGTCACTTTTGAATGCTGGTGGTGCTTTCACTCTAGCAGTAGCATGAGACGGAGTCTACAACCCACACAAGTGGCTCAGGTAGTACAGCTCATCTAGGATGGCACATCAATGCAAGCTGTAGCAAGAAGGTTTGCTGTGTCTATCAGCAAACATCAGTATTGTCCAGAGCATGGAGGCACTAGCAGGAGACAGGCCATTACATCAGGAGACCTGGAGGAGGCTGTAGGAGGGCAATAACCAAGCATCAGGACCACTACCTCTGCCTTTGTGCAAGGAGGGACAGGAGGAGCACTGCCAGAGCCCTGCAAAATGACCCCCAGCAGGCTACAAATCATGTGGCTGCTCAAACGGTCAGAAACGGACTCCATGAGGGTGGTATGAGGACTTGACATCCACAGGTGGGGGTTGTGCTTACAGCCCAACACCGTGCAGGACGTTTGGCATTTGCCAGAGAACGCCAAGATTGGCAAATTCACCACTGGCACCCTGTGCTCTTCACAGATGAAAGCAGGTTCACACTGAGCACATGTAACAGATGTGACAGGGTCTGGAGATACCGTGGAGAAGGTTCTGCTGCCCGCAACATCCTCCAGCATGACCGGTTTGGCAGTGGGTCAGTAATGGTGTGGGGTGGCATTTCTTTAGGGGGCCGCACAGTCCTCCATGTGGTCACCAGAGGTAGCCTGACTGCCATTAGGTACTGAGATGAGATCCTCAGACCCCTTGTGAGACTGCTGGTGCGGTTGGCCCTGGGTTCCTCCTAATGCACGACAATGCTAGACCTCATGTGGCTGGAGTGTGTCAGCAATTCTTGCAAGATTAAGGCATTGATGCTATGAATTGGCCCGCCCATTCCCCAGACCTGAATCCAATTGAGCACATCTGGGACATCGCTCCATGTCTCACTCCATCCACCAATGCCACGTTGCACCATAGACTGTCCAGGAGTTAGAGGATGCTTTAGTCCAGGTATGGGAGGAGATCCCTCAGGAGACCATCCGCCACCTCATCAGGAGCATGCTCAGGCATTGTAGGGAGGTCATACAGGCACGTGGAGGCCACACACTCTACTGAGCCTCATTTTGACTTGTTTTAAGGACAACTCCAAGATGTTTCATCAAAGTTGAATCAGCCTGTAGTGTTTTTTTTCCACTTTAATTTTGAGTGTAACTCCAAATCCAGACCTCCATGGGTTACTAAATTTGATTTTCATTGATAATTTTTGTGTGATTTTGTTGTTGACACATTCAACTATGTAATGAACAAAGTATTTCATAAGAATATTTCATTTATTCAGATTTAGGATGTCTTATTTTTGTGTTCCCTTTATTTTTTCGAGCAGTGTATATCTGCTAATTTGCAATATAAGCATTTAGGCTTCTTTAAAAGCCAAAGTGTAGGAGAGTATATTTGCCATGCTGGAAAACCTTGTTTATTAGAAGGAATAGACTGATACCAGAAAATGACTAAAGAAGGAAGACACTAACTCACTGTGAAATTCTTCACTGTAGAAGACCTTTAAAGGACTTTATGTTAAATCTTGTGTATCATTTTTATTGTACTGGCTCACATTTCTTGTGTGCTCCTCCTCCTCTACTTATTTTTAGATATTTCTTGAGGTCTCTGCCACCTTGAATACTGACTTTTTTTAAAAAAAAAAAGGAAAGAAAGGGGGGTATCCTTATTAAAAAAATAAAAAAAAAAAAATGTAGTGGGGTTGTTGTTGGGAAGGGGGGGGGGGGGAGGGGGGGGGGGTAAAAAAAAATAAGTATTTGGGGGGGGAGGGGGGAGGGAGAGAGAAATAACATAAACACAAAAAAAAAAAAGAGGGGAGATTTTTTGAGGGAAGAAAAAAAAAAAAAAAAAGGGGGGGTGATTAAGGAGGGGGGAAAAGGGAAGGTTCCTTCAGGTATCTTTGAGTATTTTGGACAAGCCTACAAGGAAGAAATTAAAAAAATCGAGGAGACGTTCACTGTAAAATTAGAAACAGGCAACACTGAGAATGGAATTACTTCTATCTGGTTTTCTTCAATGGGGGTACCTAACTTTACTAAGAAAGCTCAGGAGGAGTTTGTCCTTCTTTTTCAGAAAGTAGCAGGAGATAAAAAAAAAAAATTTTTTTTTTTTTTAAAAAAAAATGTGGGGGGTTTAAAAAAAAAAAAAACACTTTTTTTTTTTAATTTTTTTGGGCGCACTTTTTTTTAAGGGCCCCCAAAGGACGTTTCAGATGCAATGGCATTGTTAAATGAAATGACAGCAAACAGCTGGAATAAAAAAAATCATCCCCATGCACAGCCATCTGGCATTGAAGTTAACACTGCGGTATTTGCATTTCTCAAACCAAAGTTAAATCCGATGATTGAATTAATAAACAACCACTATTGTACTAGAATGGAAGAGAAACATTGTCATGGTGATCAGTTAACACGCATCATTTTTATGCCCCAATCATATGCACCTGCAGATCGTTCTTCACAAGCTTCTGAGCAATTTCAGTACGAGTACCTGATCTATTTAGAAACACCACAAATGAAAGAAATTCCTCTGGAAGTTCTGGAAGATTGGAAAAGAAAATGGAAGGATTTATTTAGATGTTTCCAACATGAACATCCCAAAGTAGAACTGTGCCTAAAGGAAAACAACCTGCTCATTTATGGTCTTCCTGAAGACATACTGCTTGCTGAGAAACACATCATGAAGTCTCTGAATACTGAGGGATTTGTAGCTATAAATAAGGAAGCAATGGCCATTCCTGATTCCAGTGTTGGGACTGCCACAGGTGCCTCCTTTGGCTCACCAAGATGTCCCAAAATGCAGCAGGTTCCTTCTCAGGAGCCGCCAGTAGGGAAGGCATCGGAAGTCCAGCAAGAGGAGTGCTGTCCCATCTGCCTGAATAAAATCTACCAGAAAAAATTGCTACCCAAATGCAAGCATGCATTTTGTGCATCCTGCATAGAAACAGCAATGAATTACAAGCCAGTCTGCCCTTTGTGCAATGTTGTCTATGGGAATATAAAAGGAAATCAGCCCCCAGGGAAAATGGAAGTCTTCAAAAGTAGAAGTTCCCTGCCTGGTCATCAGAATTCTGGAACCATCACTATTAATTACCATATATTTGGCGGCATTCAAACAGTAAGTTGGAGCAACAGTATGATGTTTCTGTGCCATAATTAGTCACCCTCTTGTGTTTCAGTTTTTTTAAAAAATATTTTACATGCCAAGGAAATAATGTAATAGCAATTCAGTTGGGAGCATACAAGCAAATACAAGCAAAAAATCTTTAGAAGTCTTCTAAACATCTATGCAGAGGCTAGAATGGAGTGCATACCCACCTGCTATTATGTCCTCTCAAGAGTTGAAGATGCACCAGTAGTGATGGCGCATCCATGGCCAAATACTCTGAACCATGATTATCATAGGATAGTGGTAATGCAAATGGTGGATGGGATTTTAATCTCTCCCTGGGTTCGTTTTCACAATTCAAATTGCCCACTATTCAGTCACTCCATTTCTCCTAATAGTCTGCCTGTTGTACCGAAGATCTTTCTTTTTTATAGGAAAGAGGTCTTCAGTCTTGGATAGGAGTGAAAGTCTGGTTGCAACCACCCCACCATATTTGCCACATTTGCTTGAAATGCCAAAGACTATGTTGGCCAAGGTTATTTAATTGGGTTCTGTTAGAGGCTAGTTTTCTTATTTTTCAGCAGGCATGCTTCTTGCTTATTTTGAATTAAAATAAATGTTACAGGAACAAAATCAGGAGCCTGGTGAGAATATTAAGTGATACTTTGCTGAGACTAGTGACCTTTGTGCCATGTTGGGGACACAAGTTTATTTGTAGAAAATGTCTGTGTAAGGTGACGCAGTGGTTGGAATGCAGTATTGCGGGCTAGCTGTACCCACAGCCTGGAGTTCGATCCTGATTGGCTCAAGGTTGACTCAGCCTTACATCATTCCAAGTTTGGAAAAATGAGGAACCAGATTGATGGGGAACAATATGCTGATATTTGTAAAGTGCTCCCAGAATGCCGTAAAGCACTATGGGCAATAATTAAGTCTAAGTGTTATTACTATTTTCATAAGAAATCTTTGGAAGATTTATAGAAATCTTCAATGGACTACTACTGAGATCTTTCCCTATGTCATGTTGAGTTTTCTTTATGTATCTCCAGGGATTATTACAAGAGCTACTGTAGAAATCAATAAAACCAAGAGCTTAATGAAGGTGGGGTTGGCTACCATTATGTTATTTTGCCATAGCTTAAATTCCTCAATAGAAGCTTCCCGACCATCCAGAAAGATCTGAGCATAAGCTGGTACAAAAAAACAAACAGATGAGGGCAGGAGAAGTTGGAATGGACTAGTACAATGGAATGAAAGGAAGGAAGTGCATTTTTATTTCTGCAGTAGAAGGACATTCTGCTTGAGATTGAAGCTAAGAAAAAGTGATCTATCAGTTCATGTCATACATGAGGGACCTTGCCAGAAACATGGCTGGCCTGTTGTTGGGCATCAGATGCTGATTAAGTGGACTATAGCTGAGAATGCCCTGTTTCGTAATTTGTTAAGTATGGCTATGTAGCTGCATCTGAAGCAGAAAAGATGCTTTGGAAGGATGATGGTGATGGTAGCATGTTGCACATCTTGGCTCCTTCTCCAGGCAGCTGTGTCCTTTCCTAAATTGATGCAAACTATTTGGGCACAGTGTCAAAACTTTGGAAAATGCCAAACTTGATTCGGTTGGTATGACACACACACACACACACATACATAGAACAAAAGAGAATGGTCTAGATGGTCATTGAACCAGCAGAACATAGGAATAGCGCTGAAGTTGGGTCTGAATTAGAGACCTGGACTGCAACTTCAGTCCTAGTGTCACCTCACATTGTTCTCCAAAGTCTTGGGGAATGGTGGAATTGCCCCAAGCCCTGCGTTCCCCAGGATCTGCCATGCACTGCTGACCTTCTGATGGTGTTCCCTTTCTGTTGAGAGGACCGTATGAACTACCTGAGGCTGCTCCAGGTCACACAAGACCCTTAAAATAGCTTCAGGGAATGCTTTTTCATGGCCTCTGCAGCCTAAGTGGAAGCTTGCTCTCTTCTCATGTAATTTTGGGAGGCTCTGAGGCCACACCATAGCACGGCCCTCATGCTTGACTTCTGCAAGGTCTGCTTGAGAGCAAGTCCCTTTCTCCCAGGGCCTCCACAGTCTTCAAGTATCACATGAGAATTAACAATGAGCACCAAGGTACCACTGGAACCAATTAACTCTGCGTTAATTGGTTCCAGAAGGCAGGAATACCAAAAACAATGAGTTCCAGACAGATTTTTGCCATAAGGAATAATGTCACCAGGCAGCTAACACTGAACACAAATTGTAGCTGTGTGTGGAGTAGCAAACGTGATGAGTACTGGGACAAACTTTTTGTGTCAAAATGCACCAAATTCAATGAGTTTCAAAGCAGTTGAATACCAAGGTACCACTACGGTAGCTGTCAAGAGTTGGTTAATGCTGACATGTTCCCCCAAGATGTCATGTCATGTTATCTTTGACATGCGTGGTTCACCATCACTATCCTAGGTTCACAGAAAGCTTGCAGCGCCAGCAAAATAAGTGTTCAATTCAAGGAGAGGATGACAGCATGCACCAAGATTATTGTGCCTTACTGGTGCTTCCTTACTGTTTATGTAAGTCAAGCACAGGCTTTCCCAGGGTTCTCACTGCCAGGGAGAGTCACTAGAGTTTGGTAACAGTGCAACAAATATGTCCCTTCCACTGCATCATTTCAACTTCAGATCAGAATAGCTACACAACAGTTAGCCTCTTGCAAATGAAATCTGAAACAAGCTGAGTATGTTAATATTTCTGAGTCTTTCCAAACCAGGAAAGGCATCCTCACCCAGGGCAACCTTTTTATGGAACATCCCGTACAGCATACTTACCTGACAACAAAGAAGGAAGAGAAATTTTGAAATTGCTGCAACGGGCCTTTGACCAAGGTTTGGTTTTCACGGTTGGCCAGTCACGAACAACTGGTCGAATGACGTGATTACTTGGAATGATATTCATCACAAAACTTCTACTCACGGAGGAGAAAAAAAGTAAGTTCAAATTTTTGTTGTTATTTTTTTTTCCGGATGAAGAATAATAGATTTCCCCTGATATAATTTTGCATGCAATTGTGATTATTCTGGAACTCGTCAAGATAAAATCCATATCTCCACCAAGCCGAGTGAAGCAAACATACTTTGGTTTTCAATCACAAAGAGATATTTTGCTGTCGATGGGAATAGTATAAAACAATTGATTCCTGTTGGGTGGTTTTTAGTTATATGGGATTACAATACCCATGTTCTGGGAACATGAGTTTTGTAATCCAGTGTATGCTAGGAATGGTTGATCTCATACAGGGACCTCCAAACTTGGCAGCCTTGAAGACTTGTGGACTTTAGCTCCCAGAATTTCTCAGCCAGCCATGAGATCGGGGTGTCCCCTGATCTAATAGCTCGTGGCAATCAGACTTCCCATTCAATCTGAGCAGGGACATCCTTTCACTACTCACTGGTTACCTCCCCGCTTTAAAGTGTTCCAAATATGTTTTGAATGGGCTGGGGTAGATTTTGATGAAGAGCAGGGAAGTCCAAGTGAAGTTCTCTTCCTCAGAGCGCATTCTCTCTTCCTATTCCACATTGTCTAAAAGAGGGGTGGATCTGGAAGTGAGAAGTGCATGTAGGCAAAAGGCCTGGAAGAAGATGGCAACGCTTTCCTTCCTTAAAATCCAAGCTCCCTATGGGTGCTTCAGCCAATATTGGGCTAGGTTAGAAAGAAAATGTGCTGCTTTGAAAACCTGGTTTCAATGGGTAGGAGTGCTGGTGTTTTTCAAAAGATGGCCCGAATCCAAGTTTCTCTTTGGGATAGAATCAGTTTTTTTTAATTAATGTGTGTTATTATGGTAAATTATTTTCAGTAGAAATTGTAAACATCAGGAAGATCTTTGTGTTGTGGGGCCCTTGGTGTTCTCTGAACTTGGTTGTTTTCTTGCAAACCAACCAAACTCAGCATCAAGAACCCCACAATTCAACCGTAAGTTACCAATTTTCTATTAGATCTTTGTATCAACATTATTATGTACATCATCTTATTCCTTACTCATTCATCAGTGAAATTAGATTATTTTTTTCTCAAGTATAATTTAAACTGTTAAATCAGTTTATGTATTTGCAAACCATTTTTAAAATAGTTCAACTCAGCATTGGATAGTATTATTAAACGCTTGTGTTTCGTGCTTCCTTGATTTAAGCAAATCTCGTCTCCTTTCTAGTTTTGGTTATCCTGATCCTGGTTATCTGAAACGTGTTAGAGAAGAGCTGAAGGCAAAAGGAATTGAATGAATATTTTTATTTCTGTGAGCAGTCCAGAACTTCTAACTTGTCTCTATATATATCATTTTAATTTAGTAGAGAAGAATTAATAAACAATAGCTTTGGCAGTATTTTTTGCTTTCTAGAATTTCACAACAGTTGTTAAATTAATGGTGGTGTATTCAGAATTATAGATGCAAATTGAAAGAATTGTTAATAGTTTTGATTGAAGCTGCAATCCAAAAATATTACATAGAAATGAACTCCATTAATGTCTTCATTGCAGTTGTGTTAATGTCAAGCCTAGATATGACTACGCATGGATAATTAGTCTCTATGATTTCATCATTTGATAATCGTTTTGAATTTCAGTTTGTAATTTCCATTTTTAAGTCTGCTGTCAGTGCCCTTACTATGTTGTGAATCTTTAACATTTAAGAGAAGTCTTACATTTTAGAAGGCCCGATATTAAAACAGAATGGTGGCTGAAGAGCTTGGCGTTATTGGTGCCCTGCCTTTCCCACCCTTGAGGAAGAGTACAGTTAGGGCAGGTGAAAATCTTGCTCAGTGCCTTTCTTTCCTTTCTCAATTTAAAGTTGCTAACTGCAGCTTCAACCAATTTTGGAGCTCTCTCTCTCTCTCCCCCTCTCCCTCCCCCTCTCTCCCTTCATCCACCCACCATGTTTCAAAATAGAGTGGGCCTGAAAGAAAATGAATCAGTGTTTGAGTCAGAAACCATTAAAGTCAATGTCATGTAAAAATACTATTTTTTAAAACTGTATTTACTTAAGGTTCACACACCTGAGCCCCTGTTGTTTTCACAGGCATTTCCTAATGGAATCTCCTCCCGCTCCTCGTTTAAAGCTCTCCATTTGGAAGAAAATACATTTTTTGGTTATGTTAGGCAGGCTTTTCTTTCTGGAGAACAATGACTTGAAAGCATAATCTTTGCTTTTCAGTTTCAGGCAGTGATATGGTATATGGCTCACTTAGTTTCTTTCAGCCAGTGTGTATGTTCCATGACCTATTGTGAAATATAACCAAGGAACAATAAAAAGCTTACTCTCGTTGTGTGCGATTTGTTCTATTTGAAGAGACTGTGTGAATCGGAATCGCAACCCTCCTTCCTCCGTGAGCTAAAGATGACTTTTATTCTTACAACCAATTGCCCTGCGGAGTAGCTCAGACTAAGGGACATCCTGAGTTCTCCAGCATCAGTGGGCTTGAACCACTACACCACTCTCCTCCTCCAACTTTCAGACTTTGATTTCTCGCTCTGCAATGACTTATATAGAGAACATACCTTGTTTTGACCATGAACTGTCTGGTAGATAGTCCTCAATTTACAACAGATAGTCCGCTATCTGGTAGATAGTCCTCAATTTACAACCACTCATTTAATGAACAAACTTACAATGGCATTGAAAAAAAATGACCAATTCTCATAATGACCATAGCACACACCCGTCAAATGATCAGATTTTAGGTGTTTGCAACGTTGCAAAATACTAGGGCCTTGTGAATACTATTTGCAACCTTCCCAGCCAGCTTCTGACAAAATCCATTGGAGAAACCAGATTTATTTATCATGACTCTCTTAACTACTGCATTCACTTAATGACAATGGCAAAACAGTTTGTAAAATCAAACATGATTCCTTACCCAACAACCACCTTGCTTAACAGAAATAATGGCTCAAGTTATGGTCATAACAAGGATTACCTGGGTTTGGCACCTCAAGGATACTTTCTGATAAGTTTAGGGTTTACATGGTGGCAAATTGGTGTTTTTTTTTCTACTCAAAACTACATGATTCCAGGAAAATCATCTCTGCTGTGCCCCAATTTTCAGATTAGAAAAGGGTGGAATCCCTCTGATCCACACACATTACTATTAGCACAAGTGCAAGATGAAACAAATGCAGGTTTTCTGGAGGGTTACAAGCTTTCCCAAACCCACCGATGGTTCTTCAATGGATTCCAATTTTCATCAGCATGGCCAATTAAGGAACTGAAAGACTTGGAAGACTATCAGAACTGAACTGTGGTTTAAACCAGGGCTCACCAACCTTTTGGACCTCAGGAAACACCAAGTTCCTAATTTTAAATCCTGGGGACCACTAATATGAATTTTGACTGATAGTGGCTTGCTGATGTTAGTGAGGGAGAGGGAGAGATCTAACCTCTTCTCCCGTCTCACAGAGAGCCAGGGGTAGGATTCAAATTTAATAACTGGTTCTGTGGGTGTGGCCTAATTTGTGGGTGTGGTTTGGTCATGTGACTGGGCTGGGTATGGCTTGTATGTAAATATTATAAATATGTAAATATTGAATTTTTTGTAAAAAAAGAACAACTTTTATCCAAAATCAGGCAAAGCAGGCGGGTAGATTGAGTTGCTCACATAATCACAGATTTACTAAGAGATCTATGATTCTGCCATCGGCTACCAGCACTGAATAATAGAAACTTCAGTCATAAGGAAGGTTAGGCTCTGCTTAAAAGCAGAGCCAAAAATCTAAAGATTAGCTAGAAAGCAAGAAATCGAACGGTTTCCTGCTTTCTAGCTAATCTAAATCTGGCACAGCAGAACAGCTGATGGTTGGGGGGGGGAGGAAAAATAACAACTTAGCAGGCAAGTTTGCCAGGTAAGGAGTGAGTGGGCGGACAGGGTTCCTGTGGGCCATGTGGGCGGTGCAGCCTTGTGATCTCATGCAGCCTAGATTAATTGCTTTGAGGGTGCTCTGGGGGTGACATTTCTCTGCGGACCACCATTTTCTCACTGACCACCAGTTGACCACCACCGGTTTAAACCATAAATCTCCCTTAAAGCTGACATACATGTAGCCTAAGAATAACTGTAAGACCACACAGTTTTTTCAGAAAACATTTATTGAACTAAATGGCAAGTAATTCTTAGAAAGATAATAAATGCAGGCACTTTAGCATGTAAGCCAAGATAATCCTCTTTAATAAAAATGTGGCAGGATGAGAGAGCTGACATCACTGTTATATTTTTAAATGGCAGGAAAATCAACGAGAGGTGGCAGCTCCTCTCTAGAGTTGGGAAATTGACTTTTTTTAAAAAAAATTTTTTTATTTATTTTACAATTAAAAAAAATATCTACAACATATACACAAATGACAAAACCAGAGAAAAGCAAGAAAAAAAAGAAAGAAGCACGAAAGGAAAGGAAAAAGAAAGAAAAGGAAAAAGGAGAAGGTGAATAGTTAAAAACATTTTCTTTTTCAACAGTTTGTAAGATCTTATGGAGAAGATTAAACCCAGAAGAAAAACAATTTACATATTACTCTAACCTGCACAAAATATGGACAAGAATAGATATGACGTGGATGAATGGAGCAAGTTGCAACTTTCACGATTCGGCAGGATTGCTTCTATCAAAATGAACATTTCACCAAAATTCTTATACCTATTTCAGACAATTCCAATTAAATTGCATAATTTTTTTTTTGAAGAACTAAATAAGATAACACTTAAATTCATTTGGCAAGGAAAGAAACCTAGAACGTAAAGGCATTACAGGATCTGAAGAGTAGAGGGGGATTAGCACTTCCAAATTGGGAATTATACAGCAGCTATTTTATTATGGTTAAAAGACTGGGTGAGCTTACTTAACAAAAGAACGCTAATATTAGAAGGCCACGATCTGCAGAGAGGTTGGCACGCCTTCTTATAGGAAGTGGGGAAACCCAATCAGTCATATTTCCATAGACACCTAATTAGAGATTCACTATTAACCAACTGGAAAAAAGTACGGAAAAAACTTTTAAAAGTACCGATTTGGCTATCGACAATGGAGGCAATGGTTCATCCCCATAATTTGGACATTACAAAAATGATCAAATACAAAGACTTAGTAGATTTACAAGGAAAACTGAAAACAAGACAAGAACTACAAGAGAGAGGATTTAAAATTGATCAGTGGGTATATCTCCAAATCCATAGTAGATATAAACAAGATAATAAGGATTTTGGAATTTATAACAAACTGCAGCACTTAGATAAAATTTTATTAGGATCAAACAAAACAAATATAACTAAATTTTACAAATACTTACTGGAAGTAGAACTAGAACAAGAGATAGTCAAAGGAAATATGATAGCTTGGAGCAGGAATGTCGGACGGAGTATTACATTAACGGAATGGGAAAAGATTTGGAACAGAAACAATAAGATTACAAAATCGGCAGCTTATAAAGAAAACGCATACAAAATGTTTTACAGATGGCAGCTTCCCCCTTCGAGGTTGGCGAAGATGCACCCCATCAAGTCCAAAATGCTGGAAATGTAAAAGTATAGATGGAACCTTTTTCCATATGTGGTGGTCATGTAAGGAAACTCAGAAATATTGGCAAAGAGTTAGAAAATGGCTAGAAGAGATAACCAAAGAACAAATTGAATATAAACCAGAGCCCTTCCTATTAGGGATTTTTGACAAACAATTACCCCAAAAAATAAAGTATTTAATAATACATATCTAAACAGCGGCCAGGCTAGCATTTGCTCAGTGCTGGAAATTACCTCACATACCTACAGAACAGACGATCATCCAGAAAATTTCAGATTGTGCAGAAATGGACAAACTAACCCTAGCTCTAAAAAACAAAGATTCTTAATTCTTCAATATAACTGGAATTCTTGGTATAAATGGCTAGACCAAAGATAGAATCCAAATATAGTATCGACAAGATGTGCGTATATGATACAATTTAAGGGGAAATTGACTTTTCTGACTTTTTAGCTATTTTCTGACTTGTGAAGTTCATGAGGTAGATGTGGCTCTTTCTGGCAATGTCCGAAAACAACTAACGTTGTTCTATGGCTACTTTATGAGCTCCAAGTCCTTTCAAAAAGGCCACCAGCTTTCTACAACTGAAATAATCCATTTGTGCTGTAGGGTGAATCCACTGTTTTTCAGCGTGACACAATATCGTAAAGCACAAGTGGCCTTTATTTTAACACCATTTGATAGTAAAATTTCTCACAAGCTGTTCTCTTCTGCATACCGTAAACAATTTAGATTAAGGATGAAATGGAAACTGGTACAAGCTTTCTCAGCTTTACAGTTGAGTGTTGATTTCTTACTACCTTGTCAAGCAATAGTAGGTATATTTGATTGATAGGTGTTGCTAACCAATTTTCCAGAAATAATTTTAAAAATCTTGTTCATAACTTGGCTTATAACCAAAGGGAAAAGCAGTTTTTGAGCATACAGAAATAGGTGCCGAATGCTTCTAATAGATAAATCAGCGGAGGACAGGGAAAAATGACACGATAGCAAAGTTCAGAATTAGGAAGAATGGGTAGAACCACCAGAAAAAATAATTAAGAGAAAACCCTGATTTGGCAGTTTCAAGCATCAGTGTCTCACCTAGAAAAAACACCCATTGTTTTCTTTCATTTGGTGTGCAAAATGACTTTCATTGAAACTGAAAGGAAGAACATCTGATTAGCTTGAGTTAAGTAGACTTCAAACTATTCCTTAAGTCAAGGATTATCTATATATCTTCATTGTATTTACAAGGTTGCAATGCTTAGATCTACCCTTTCTTTTAAGCAGATTCTCTGTCCAGAAAGCCTTCATATTCTGCCCTCTCCCCTCTCTCTTGAATTTCATTTTCTGATCTCTAGTGGATTTTATTCTTATTTTAGTCTTTGCTGCTCTAGAGAGGAACTAAAGTGACAAGTATTTTAAAAAGGTTCATTGCTTTTAAGGTGAGAAGAAAGGGAAATAAATCATCTTTTGCCTGTTAACTTATCTTCTAAAAGTAATTAGATATTCTGGATAAGCCTGGACATCATGGAAGATAACAAACACTGATGGTTGATTCATATTGTCAGTTACACTGTCATATAAGTAAAATCCACCATTATTTTTGGATGGTGGTGTAATCTGTCCTGATCTGCCAATGCAATAATCTCCGGTCAGAACACGGGCAACGTACATATATTTTCTGCCATTTTGATCTGGAGTGGAATACGTGTCCCTTGCCGAATAGTATGAGCTGACGGCAAAATAGGTCCCATTACCAATCATTGCAGCTGAAACAAGAAAAAAGGCTGAAAACATTAAAAGATATTGAAAGCACCTCTATCGGCACTTCAGCTTTGAGTGATGAATTTTAAGGTTATCTAGCCAGTTATATTTCTAAAGACAGCCACCAATTGTGTGGCTTATTTAGTCACACCACACTGATGGAAAGGAATCTGAAACCTCAATTTAGGAAGAGCGAACAGAACATTGTAAGCAAGGAGTTATTAAAACGGAGTTGTCACCACTACCATTTTCGTGAAAAATAAAAACATGACAGCCTAGTTTTTCCATTCTCCTCAACACTGAAAAAAGATCTTGGTACCATCCAATCCATCCACTGAGCAGAATGAGATGCCATGCGTTCAACAGCCACAATCATACTGACTCAGAGAACAGAAAAGAAATACTATTTTTTCCCCCTGAGCTGTAAACCTGATGGATCCAAAATTCGCCCCAGGGAAAATAAAACTCTGCGTATGCACTGGTGTGGAAATGCAGCTGATCATGTGAGTCCCCTCTGTGTGTTGAATCTGCACAGCTGCCAGAAAGGGGCCACTCAAACCAACCCAGCGGGCCTAAGAGCTTGCAGATCTTTGTAGTGTTTTTCTCTTATGACAGTTTTAATACTTTCACAAAGTATCTATTTTATCATGGTATCAGCCACTTTGATTCTAAATGCTGTTTTATAATAAGACAGAAATCTTTTTTGTTGTCCTTTAAAGGAGGATGTGACAGTATAGAGCTCTTTTCTTAGGACTTAATCTCTACTTTTCTTTTGACAGAGTATTCCTTTCAGCAAAGGAATTTTTTTGTTCTATAGGAATTAAACAAAAAACAAAAAGCCAAGCCAGATTCTTCACTAAACCTTGCAAGCTGCGTCTGGAAGGGAGGGGGAAGGAAGGGGATGCTGTTTGGCTGCTTCTTAAAGATCTTTATATATTTTTGAAACAATGCTTTATGTCATATTCCCTGACATCTGCTTGGAATCATCTTACCATTCTTTCCAGCATAACTGCGGTTAAAGCCATTCTGGTAAATTGGTACCAGTGTGGAACGAGGAGTCCCATGGAAAAGGACCTTCTCATTGTTTTTATGGCCATTTTTTGTCTCTATTTGCTTTTTCTTGACTTGATAGGCTTGCCAGAGGTAAGGATTCTGGACCCTTTCAATCTACAAGGATTGCAAATGTAAAATGTTATTATTCATTTACCAGTATCCAACCATACAATATCTATATTTATCTCCCGTGAGTTTTGTCATTCTCCCTTGCTGACTATGCTGAGATTAGAAATAAACCATCTAAGAAAGGTCACAATGGAGAATTGGCAAGGAGAGTCTCTTACGTGTTACTACAGGCTCCGTTGTCCCCTACACTGCCTTTATTCAAGAAGTGCGGGACCATTTTTTAAAATTATTTATTTATTTATTAAATTAACTGCCTATATCACCGTTGTATTTGTTAAAATTAAAAATACTTGCACAACAAGCAATGTATCTACCCTGTTTCTCCAACAATACGGCCTCCCCCAATAGGAAGCCCCAGAATGTTTTATAGGCATGAAATGAAATTAAGTCCCTCCTCCCAAATTAAGGCCTATATTAAACATGCGAAATGGGGGGAAATTGTGGGGGGGCTTGCCGTTAGGAAGTACTTTTGTTGCACACCCGGATATGGTGCTGCCTGCATTGACCCCGATACAAAGTGCCCCACCAACGCCGAGGTCAACATCCAAGCCATTGCCACCCACCCGCCCAAAGATGCAAGGGGGGGAATTAAATCACCCCCGAAAAGACGGCCTAGCCATTTTTTCGGGGCTCAAAAAAAAAATAAGACCCAGCCTTATTATATGAGAAACATGGTATAAAAGTCATTAAAAAATTCACAAGCTGTATGCCTAATATCCTCAGTAGTTCGCTACAGGTGAAATACAGGTAGTCCTCGACTTACAACAGTTCATTTACTGACCATTCAAAGTTACAACTGCACTGAAAAAAGTGACTTATCATTTTTCACCCTTCCGACGATTTCAGCATCCCCGTGATCACAAGATCAAATTTCAGATGCTTGGCAACCGATTCATACTTATGATGGTTCCCGTGTCCTGGGGTCATGTGATCAACTTTTGCAACCTTCTTATAAGCAAAATGAATGGGGAAGCCAGATTCACTTAACAACCATGTTACTAATTTAACAACTGCAGTGATTCACTTAGTAACTCTGGCAATAAAGGTTGTAACACGGGGCAAAGTTCACTTAATATGTTTAGCTTAGCGACATATATTTTGGACTCAATTGTTGTCGTAAGTTGAGGGCTAGCTGTAAATGCAATTTCTTTGATGGCTTATTTTGGATTATGGAAAGGCCAGTGACATCACTGCTACCATATCTGCTTAAGAACTTCAGAAAGTGCTCTTCATGAACATCAGAGCAGCAAGATTCAGAAAATCATATTCCTTTTGGAATACTTTTACTATTGGTAAAATAAAAATGGGCCAAATGTATGCCAAAGCAACCAATGAAGATCTAGGTTTATTACGCCCACCATTTGAAAGTACAGAAGATGGAATTACTAAGACAGCAGCATCAATATCAATGGTCAATATTGGGGTACTTTATGATCAGAAGTCATTATTTGATAGTGGACAAAGAATGTGTCAGCAAGGGCTGTTAAGCTTTATGACCCATTCATAGGTAAGATGTAGCAGACAAAGAACCATGGAGGACACAGAGAGGAGTTCAACAGTCTAATGCAATGCAGAGTCCAAACTAAGGAGGCCTGGTGGCACAGTGGTTGAAGTGCAATAATGCAGGGTAACTCTGCCCACAGCTTCGAGTTCGGTCCTGATGGGATCAAGGTTGACTCAGCCTTCCATCCTTCTGAGATTGGTAAAATGAGGATCCAGATTGTTGGGGGCCATAGGCTGACACTGTAAATCACTTAGAGAGGGCTGAAAAGCACCACAGAGTGGTATAACTGTTATTGTTAGCACCTGACCTCCAGAATAAAGGCTTTATTTTTTAGATTGTAAAATTGTGAAGGCGAATGGACATTAACTTCAACTCAGTTATGTATTTCCTAGTTATTCTATCTCTTTTCTTCTTTCTCTCTTTTACACTACATTGATATAAATACAGGATGTATCTGACTATTCTCACTTTCAGGATATTACACATTATTCTACATAATTCTTTTCCCACGTGAAGGTATTACCAACTCTTGAGTCAATCTTGCAGCCAGTCACTGATGCTCAATATCACTCAAGAACTCAAAACAGAAACCCACTGGTGTTCTACCGGTTATAAAGTTGTGGAACACAAAAGTGGCCCTTTTCAGCTGGCTGGCTTTGGGCCAGTCACTCTCTCTCAGATAAATCCAACTCTTACAGGGTTGTTGTTCTGGGCAAAATAGGAGAAAGAAAGGGTGTTGGGTTTATTTACTTCCTTAAACTCAGATCAAATGTCACCTTTTCAATTTTGAATGTAGGGCAGCCAATCCGGAATTTTTTTTCAACATCCTTATATTCTCCTCCTGCAGGCTGCAGTGGAACCAATTTGGCATGGCTTCCTTTCATATCTTCCCACTGTTCAGGAAGGCCTGCAAAATACACATTTTGTTAAAGTAGTCACATAACCCACCAGAAAATAGAACTGTTCATAAGTTTGGAATCAATGGAATTTGCAATTATCTCCCCTTGTACTAAACATTACATGTATTGTTAAAAGCTTCACCGTAGTTTGTCATCTCTGCATAGGATAACTTTCTTTCATCATTGCTGTCTCGTCAGCACTCACAAACTAAGTAACATGAGTCTTAAGTGTTATTTCCAAACAACTATTTCCATCTTTTATCATAAAACACATTTCTTTTTACTCTTTTCTTCCAATAACTGACCACTTTCCCTTTCTTTCTACTTATCGGTGAACCTAGAAGTTTGTTCTGCTCAGTAGAACAATTTACAAATTGCAAATGTTTTTAGAGTGCTTCTGGGATATTTCAAGAGCAATTTCTAGGGTAAGAAGTTGTTTTTGGTCCTTAAAATACTGATCAATTAAAATAATTTATAATAATTTCCAAACATTACAGATTTTTTTCAGAAACTGACTATATTAGTGGACTTGTTCAATTTCAAAAGGCATACTCAACAACTATCTACTCCGATAGAGGAGTAGATACTCTCCACCATTACTTACTGTTCCCATTTTTAAATACTAAAAATATACCTAAAATGCTTACAATAAAATACTTTCTCAGAAATAAAGACGATTCTAGAATCTGGAAGACAAATCCTCCTCCTATTTATTCTTATTCTTTTTGAAGAAAAAGTTAAAAACCCTCGAACGCAGATGGGGAAGGAAGCCTGATATGAGCAAGAAGTATGTTTCTAGATCCAATGGAAGTCACAAGCATTGTATCAACTTATTCATTGCTTCCTTCACTTTGGGGAAAGGATTCCTGTACTGCCAATTTCTACCAAAAAGTGAAAACAAGCCTAAAATTCTTGCTGGGAAATGAATAGATGGAACACCTGCTCTACACATGAATAAGCCTTGCACATCCAGTATCAAATTGACAGTCATGTTTTGATGCCAATCATACAAATGGTCTGTTCACTTTTTAAAAAAAAACTCCTTGTGATATATATACATTCACCTATCTTGAATCCGTGCCCTACCCCATTTGCACTTTTTAAATCCTGGGTAACAGTAATCTAGCCACTATTCCAACCCAATCGTTTAAGAGATTCATTACCTTCATTCAAATTAAACGTGTTATTTCCAACACGTTTAATTTTCATACTTTGTCCTTGGCTATCTACAACATACATCTCGTTCAGGTTGGCTGTGTAGTTCTGTCCCTGAATTTGGACCTGAATTTGTTTCTTTTTGCTGATTTTAGCATCTTCTAAATCAAGATTACTAAATATATCAAAAGCTACAAAGGTATCTCCATTTGTACAATATTGCCACTCAACGAAAACTTTAACACAATCTGCTTTTGATTTCCTTTCTTGATCAGCTTTAAGTGTTTTTAAGAGGTCCTGAATTTCTGTGAAAGCAGTGAGGACATCCCGGGGGATACCAGATAACAAAATAAAAGGAGGAGACTCCATCTTGTTCAGTTCAATGGCAACATGCAATCTTTTCTGGAGATCATTCAGTCTCATGATTTCAGCATCAGCAAACGTGTCTATCAAGTCATCAACAATGCAATTTTCTGCCTGTTCCTCGAAAACCAATTTCCTTAGCCAGGCTTCAGCCTCTTCCACATTTTTCCTGTTTTCGCCACATATCTCAAATGATGACGTCTCAATCTTCTTCTCCAATGCTGTAACACTTTTCTTTTTAGCAGGTGACCTCCAACCAGTCAGAACCCCTATAAGCAAAAGGGGAATTCTGTTAAGTGTACACTCAATGGGGGAAAAAATGGAAGTGTATTTACAGTAAATGAACCCCACACTTTAAACTTGCCTTTAAACTTAGAAAACATAGATTCGGACGTAGGCAATGCCCGTCCTTTTTTATTTTCCAAAATGGTAGAAAAAGATTTTTGCATATGTGGCTGAAAGACAACAACTTTAACAAGTTTCAAGCATCCAAGCGACCTTTTTCCTGCAAAGTCAGCAACTGCACTGATAATTTCTTCAGCTGCTTCATCAGGACTCCTTCTTGCCTGACCTGTATGAGATACAACAGAGAAAACCCAACAAAATATAATTAGTTTACTAACAAAATTGTTAGTACTTAGCACAAGGGACTCAAAAGATGGACAACCCATGATCCTTCAGATATCAGACTACAATTCTCCCCATCCCTGCTGTCATTCAAGGATATGCAAGAATCTTACATTTGGGAGGCAACTGGTTCTTGTGAGTTGCTAACATGTTAGATAGCATTACCCTTATATTTTTTAAAAAAATCAACATGTGTGTTTTCATAACAGGCAATTAATCGGTCAAGCAGAATGTTGCCTACCTCTCTTATAAAAAAGGTATGTACTATGATTCTAATTTACTTCTTGCCTTTCTTGCATCACTGGAGTTAAGCTTAGCCTTTAGAGCAGGGGTCTCCCAAACTTGGCAATTTTGAGACCTGTGGACTTCAACTGCCAGAATTCCTTAGCCACAATTTCCCGATGAGGGATGCTCACCCAAAGAACAAACTCTCTCCACATATCTAACGGAAGTCACCCCTTTGTATCACAATGTATCATCATCATTTTCTCCTCTTGCCCCCTCAGTTTGACTATGATATGCTGGGTATGGGTTCAAAAGATCACAAGAGGAGTAATAGACCCCTAGTTATTAACTGTAAATCAGTGGTGGCTAACCTTTTTGGGCTCCTGTGCCAAAAATTGTGTGCGCACTTGCACGCTCGCACTCGTGTGCCAGCACCCAGAAGGCAATGCGCCCCCTGTCCCCTACGCACGCATGTGCAATCCACTCACCCACCCCTTACCTGCACTCACCTCACAGCTGATTTTCGGCCGGTTTGAGGCCTTTTTCGAACTCCCAAAGGAAGGAAGGCTTGAGGAAGGCTTCTGCAGATTTCTACAAGCTTTGTAGGTTGAAATCTAGTTCCATTTTGTCACTTCTGGTTTTTTTGGAAAAACAGGAAATGATGAAATGGGGCTAAATTTTGGCCCTTGTGGAAGCCTGCAGAAGCCTTCCTCAAGCCTTTGGGGGGCCGAAAAAGGCCTCAAACCAGCCGAAAATCAGCTGTGGCGCGCACATGCGTAGTGAGGTAAGTTTGCCTGCAGCTCGTGTGCTGGCACAAATGGCTTTGCGTGCCACCTATGGCATGTGTGCCGTAAGTTCGCCATCACGACTCTGGATCTAAGATAAAAGCCTGAAAGCAGAATGAAGGCAACCACAAATTCAAGTCAAATCTCTTTCAAGTCAAGCTTGAATTCCTAAGAGACTTCATGGACACCTTCATGACATTTTCTTAAGAGCAATAGAAGAAGAGCTTGCCATTGCTTTCTTCTAGAATGTTATTTCAACTTCCAAGTATAGTCTACAGCTCTGCTATTTCCTAAGATCCTTTGATCTAAGTCCTAAACATACCAGGGGCTGCTGCTAGCAAACGAACAGAAATCACAAAGGAGAAATTAAGAAACAAGATCAGAGATGGATCCTACTTCGGTTTGAGGATGGAATACAGGGGAATTTCATCTCCTTTGACATGTTCAGACATAGCAGAACACTGGAACTTATCCATGGGATGCTAGCCTAGCATGGCAAATCCATTGCAACAGTTCACATTTTCTAACAGTGAGCTAATTTGGGAAATTGTCACTAAGATTTAGGACATAGTTTCCTCGTTAATGAAAACTTTATTCTAGAAAAGCACAAATTATTATCTGGGGGAGAAATACAAACCTGTTCCAATTACAGGGAAGGCTACAGAGGCATACTGTTTTGCTTCACATTCCTGAAGGACTTTGGACACCTGAGTTTTGATGCTGGAGCAAGGAGCCAGGTGGATAATTTTTTTACAGGATAGTTTGCCATTCTGCGTAGTTACAAATCCATTGTGACGCTGCAAGGCTGGAAAAATGAAAATGATAACTTCTCCATGGACTGTCTTTGGCATATAGTAAGTACAGTATATATCAATACATTTCTTAACAGAGAGCACAACTATAAACTCTGTCCGACAACTGCCTGCCCTTTGTTGCCTACTGCAAAGATGTTTTGGCACATTTCCAGAAAAATTGAATGTTCTTTTTAATGTCAAATTGTAGAAATATACCCCTCAACTGAGTCCTTTGGCACATGCAGAGAAAATAAGGAAAATTCTTATGTTTTCCTCTCTTTTTCTCACTGATGGTCAAAGACACTGATACAACAGAAGTGCCAGCTAGATAAGCAGTTTCTGGCTGTTTCCAAAATTTGCTCCTCCATCTTCATCAATATTCTGGCATTCTGGTGGGAAATTACCCTCAGAAGATAAGAAATTACCCTCAGAAGCTGAGGAAGGTATCTGGCATTTTGGGGATGATCCCATCAGAATGCTTATTCTGACACTTTTTTTCCTTGTCATCTAACTCCAAGGAACCACTTTACCTCTGTCTAATAATGGGCTGATCAGAAAGAAAGAGCTGAAAATAAATTCCAACAAGAGATATTGCTAGAAAACTAGACTTTGGGGTTGAGGCTTGGCCTATTGGAGATGAAGCTGCAACCCTTGAAAGTGTTAGTTTGGAGTCTAGTAGTATTTCTTGAGTGTTCCTCAGCTGCTCTAGATT
Organism: Pseudonaja textilis; assembly: GCF_049901715.1. Lineage (NCBI taxonomy): Eukaryota > Metazoa > Chordata > Lepidosauria > Squamata > Elapidae > Pseudonaja > Pseudonaja textilis. Next base: position 211,488,191 of record NC_141990.1, read on the forward strand.
TACTGGCCGTGGCAAGGCCACATTTGCAACCTTCTAGCTAGTATGCTATGTGCCATCTTTCCTAAGCTAGTCAGATTTAAAAATAATAATGCACAGCTTGATTATATCCTGTCTTTCTTGACTCAACAACGCCAATTTACAGAATAGTACTGACAAATTTATTCAGAACTATGATTAAATGTTCTAAGAAATAACACGCAAACTATATTTGGCAATTGAAATTCCCCAAATCCTCCATTACCTAACTGAAGGGACCTCTTGTTGCATCTTACCAAGTCTTGCACATTCCGCTTCAATTTCAGGTCCAGCAGCTTCCAAAATTGCTTTGGAGACACCTGTAAAGAAGTGAAAAAGGGGGAAGGAATATGTATCACAGTAAATAATGAACTTAAAATACAACCTTTGCTTTCTTGCAAACATTTCATAGTAAGAAAATTCCTAAGAATTTGTGAGATGGGGATTGAATTAGATACTGCATTAATATATCCAACAGAATCGAGCCACAATACTCTGAAATATTGTCTCTGGTTACAAGAAAATAGTTTTAAATCAATGAATCTTCATTTCTTCCTCTCATTCATTCATTCACACACATACAAACAGACTTTTCAATATCCAAATAGCTTTTTGTCTCGCCAAGAACCAGCACTTAGCTTATTAGGATGTTCAGAAGATGTTTATTTGAAATTCAATACCTGCTTTGGATGTAAAGTTTTCATTGGTCACATTCACAATGACATCTGTCTTTTCCATGACAATATCTCCTGTCACTGACTGGAAGGTAATGGATCCAAACTGCATTTCATTACTCCCTAAAGCTGAGGTAGAAGGGGATCCCAAGGAACCTGTGATTGAGAAAAAAAACACTATTATTGAGTTATAGCACTGATATCCACTGACTGAGCACTATCCTCCTATTCTTTGTAAAAGATATAAATACCGATTTCAAGATCCAGTTTTTTAAAAATCAATATTTTGGAGGGGATATCCGTGGGAAATAAGGTTTGCACATCTGGGAAATGCTACTCTTAAAAGTGATACCTTGAACATCTTTTTAAAAAAGTTTTGTTATATTTTTATTTTTAAATGTACACCAATATCAATAAACGAACAGTGTGAACAGTGAATATCTTAAGATATCCAAGAGGAAAAAAATTGTGGCTCGTTCATATGCTGAAATAACTCAGATCAACATTATAATCATCAAGGATTTGCTGAACAAGTCATTCTACTCTAGTTTGTGCATCATAAGTTTGGTCTCGTGCTTAAGGCACCAGGCTATAAAGCAGGAGACTGTGAGTTCAAGTTCTACCTTAGGCATGAAAGCCAGCTGGATGATTTTGGGCCAGTCACTTCTCTCTCAGCCTAATTCACCTCAAAAGGTCGTTGTTGTTGTTTGGAAAAAAATTTACCTCGTTGTTATTTGTAAAAATAATAAAGGCAGGATACAAATAAATTATACTACTAAGCTATGATTCACAAATAAAAGTAGCTGTATTTGTACACTGTGTTAACTACCAAAACCAAACATATCATGCAGCAGTCATAGCTATTTTGAAAGAAGTCGAAAACAGAGATTTCCCCAAACTTTCTGGCTTTGCTGAATGGCAGAAGAGGAGGGGGGAGGGAGGGAGAATGATTACATGTGAGTGGTGGGTGAGCGCACACACTCACCCACTTCCACCACCCGCTTCCCAATGGGTCAAGGCCCAGTAGTGGCCCAGGAGTTGGGGACCCCCGGTATAAAATATCTTCAGTAAACGTAGTCCCTCCATTCTTCTAGTACTTGTTATTGGTATTATGTAAAGGAAGGCTTCTCCACATATCCCTCATGTTATATCCCAGTTGTACCCAACACAGTTCTGGAGCTCATGAGAAAAAGGTGGAGAAAAAAGTCCGACTAACAGAGCCCACCTATTACCTGCTGCCATTTCTTCATTGCCCGGTGGCACAGCCTTGAGACTATCATCAATCCCAGATTGAAAAACCTTTGTAAACGCCTAGGGGAGAGAAAGTTATCCACATGTTTCCAAAGCTATGCTAAGAAGGAACAATAACACCATGGAACAATTCTTTTAACATTTCAATAAGCGCACTGAGGGTAGTGAACTTGCAAATTTGGGGATCCTGAGAGACAGTGTCATTGGATGCCCCTGGATACTATGAGTGTTTCTACTAAAAATAGGTGCATCCAACATTTTCAATAAAATATAACAGCTGTCTGAATAGGGGGAAGTCAGTAAGCTTTTAACTCTCTTTTTACCAAAATTTACTAACATTATGGCAAAATTGCTACGCTCTACACACACACACACACACCACAAAAAAACATGAGGCTCTGGATAAAACTACTTGATTCGACTGCCCTGAAAGACATAACAGATCCTCCTCTTTGAGAAGCAGAAATGATTGAATGGACAATATTGCCAAATACGATGAGTGTCATATGTGCACTATTCCAGAGAATGTTTAAACATAGTTAATGGGATAAGCCACATCTGGCTGGATTTGAACATTCTATGTCACAAACCCTAACAAAACAAAACATTAAGTTTGGTAAGAGAGCCAATTTGGTGTAATGGTGAGAAACCAGGAGGCCATGAGTTCAAGTCCCATCTTAGCCATGAAAAACCAACATGGTTATTTTGGACCAGACACTCTCTTTCAGCCCAACCAACCTCACAGGGTTGTTTTTCTGGGGAAAATAGGATGAGGAAGGTGTGTTGGTTATTTGCCGCCTTAAGTTATTTGTAAAAATAGTAAAGGTGGGATAGAAACAAAATAGTAAAGGTGGGATAGAAACAAACGAACCAATTAATGAATGAATGAATTTAGCCAAAATCAAGCAAATCACATTGTAGCTTTCAAAGATATGTGGCCCACCTTTGAATGTATCTGGGGAAGTAATGCCTATCCAACAGTCCAACTTTGCTACTGCTGTTTTTGTAATAATTAGCTGGAAACTTACAATTATTTTTGCAAATTAAAGTTCGAGGTTTCTTAAAAACAAAGAGCAGTTTCTTATTTGGAAGAAAAGTAATATTACCTTTATATTATCCTTATCTTTTGGATGCAGGAGAATATGGACTTTCTGAAGGGACTTGAAATTCTTCTTTCTACTGAACCTAAGTATTTCTTCAAACATACATTTAGCCACCTCAGAATTTGGAAAATTAAAACCTCCAGTCCCAATAGCTGGAAATGAGATAGACTGTAACGACAACATTTCGGCCCTCTCCAGACAATTTCTCACAATATTTTTAAGTTTCTGTAAAATATAGAGCAATATTTCACAATTAGGCTTTAAAAGGCCCAATATTAACACAAGACTTAATTTAGGAGCCAGAATAGACAAGTGGGGTGAACAGATCAACTTCATTCACACATAAAGACAGGGATATGAAAAACACGGGAGAGCTACATTCAACTACATCAAATCAGCATACTCAATTGCATCAAAACTATAGCTAAAAAAACAACCAAAAAAGATAAAAATGAGTTGAAGGGTGGATATAAGGTTAGAAAACAACAGGAAGGGGGAAAGCACAAGAAGAAAAGGGAGGTGGAAAGACAAAGGGGTAAACAGGGTAAGGAAAAGAATAAGCAAGGGAGAAAGGAAGGGGTGAGAAGTCTCAACGATGGGAAGCAAGATTTGAAGAAACAAAATTTATTTAGAGACAATGGGTAAATTTAATTGAAAAAGGGATTCTGTAAGGTACATAAGATTGTGTTATTATAGGCATTTATAGAATAAAATGTTTAAGATATAAATATATAAATAAGTATCAATAGGTATGATTAAAATGGTTTTGACAGGGGTACTACCTATATTATATATCTATAAATTTGTTTGTTATTGTCGTTCTTTCTTTTTTCTTTCTCTCTTTATATAATATATTGTGTGACTTTAGGATGTGCTAAACAGAATCCCAATACAAGTTATGTGTGATATTAAGTATTATTAGGTTAGGGGAAAGAGTTAAAGGCGTCATACTCTAATTAGTGTACAAGAGAGGTTTTGTTTAAAGAGAAAAAATGAATGGATGGTTGAGAACAGACAAAGAATGTTAAGTATTATGACTTGAACTGAGATAAGTAGAATAAAACTAAGAGAGTTAAAAAAAGGAAGAAGCTATATAGAAAATGGAAAACGGTAATAAGATATGGAATGATATATAAAAGGAACATGATTTTTGAAGAGGTGTCTGTACGATGAGTTTTAACCCGGGATCAAGCAACTTTCAGAAAAGATGTTTTATGTTTTTATGTTTTATGTCTTGTTTGTTTTTGTATTGGAAGAGAATAATGAAAATGTATAAGACAGATGGATATAAAAAATGTATACAATCTAAAGTTAAAGAGATATAATTTGAATAAATAGAAGGAAAGGAAGTAATAAAGAGAAGTTTGGGATAAGATATGAAGATGAACAGATAAGGTAAATATATATATCAAATTGTGCTTGTTTGGAAATGTGATAACTTGGAATAATTCTGTCTTTAAATAAGATGTTGTATTGGCTTTTTAAGAAAAAAAAACTCTTATGTCATTATATCTTATGTTTTGTTTGTCTGTGTATTGTTTTGGAAAATCAATAAAATTTGTTCAAAAAAAAAAACTATAGCTCTGGTATTGAAGAATGTCTTACAAAAAAACACTTCCTTTTGGGGTTATTTTTTAATAAAAAGACATAATGTATATTATATCAGCCCATCAATGGATAAGCCAACCCTCAAAATTTTTAACAGAAGTACAGTGGAAAATATGCCACCCATGGATAAGCTGTTCCAAATTTGTCAGGGTATTTTACTTAAAATTTCACGGTCAGCTCACATACAGATGGGCTTAATTCATAAGGATATACAGGTAATTTCAAAACTATGATCATATATCTTTGTAGATAAGCCGAACTCATTTTTAGATGCATTTTAGCACCTTTTTCAAGAAGCAAGTGGACTTTCTGGTATTTCTTTGAAGATATTTCGCTTCTCATCTGAGAAGTTTCTTCAGCTTCAGAGTCCAGTTTCCCCTTGAAAAAGCACTTCTGGGACTAAAATTCTTAGCTTATCTTCAAATATATAAAATACTCAGGAATAAGATGGACAATTTTGTATACATGCTTTGTAACCTCAGTACAAATTGACACACAGAGACCGATGTTAAAACCAAAATTGTGTAGAAGAGCCATTGAGAATGCCCAGGAAAGTATTGGCAAAGCTCAAGAAATTGCCTTGACTACACACAAGGAGCATAAAAGGAAATATTGGTTCCCATTTTTCTTTAACCTGAATTGTTAATCTCATGTAGAGACATAGGATTATAAACAAAGGTCATAAACAATCCTTTTTTTTTTTTTTAACTCATGAACATTACATTCCAAGAGAATTACAGCAAAATGAACCAGTACCTTGGTCGCATTCCCTTTTCCTGCATCCCACTGTGGAACTACGACATGGAACAAGAAAGCACAGGCAAGGTTATGCCCATAGGTTTGAATTACACCATTGCCTTGGGGTCCTTGATCTTGGATCATTTCATGGAACTCAAGTTGAAGCCCAACTCCAGCCTTCTGCAGCACAGCTTTTGAAAGCGGGCCTACGCCAAGCTTTAGATCTTCACCAATAGTGCTTACAATAACATCTGTCTGGAATCAAAGCCGTGTTAAAATTACTTCCAAGATGGTTTTATGTATTGCAAGATTAACTGCCTGGGAGATACCTATGTGTATTTTTTGACCCATTATGCTACTATTAAGGTAACCCAGGCAGAAAGCAGTCCCCAAACAAATTAGACCTCTTTGATCCACAGAAGGCTCCAACAGGGAACAGGAATGGTATGGGAAAACAGTTGCTAATTCCTTGCAACTCCAACATCTCTGACTCATATCATAATGAATTGGTTCTGATTATTAATTCAAGAGGCTGGACGAGTGGTAGGGAAATCGCTAGCGCTTTCTTACATTATCAAGGTTTTAAGCATGCCTTCTCCATTAACAGAACCCACAAAATATAGCATGGAAATTCAGTCCCTATCCTTTGCCTGGATGTGAAAAGTAGAATTTCCTTTTACTCATGCAGCACATCCCTGGTTCAGAGTTTTCTCTCCAAAGGCAACAGCCTTTAAAATTACTCAAGACTAAAAGACTATCCCAATCTTGTCCAAGATGTGCATCCAATTCTAACACAAATCCAACTGAGCCTTGGAGAAGACGGTGATCAGATGTCAATTTTGTTTTGGAATTCTCCTTCAATGTGAAATATCAACATTTTAGAGGCATAATAAATGGTTCAAATTAAATAAAATATGTACTAGCTGCACTGAAGATAATTTAAGGTTCTCTACTAATATAAATGCTTACCGTAGCATCTTCGATGCCTTTTTCTTCTACAATCAGTTTCAGTCCTTCATCAGAAATCCCCACAAGATCTTTAATCTCCAAAAGTTGACCGACTGATGGAGAAGACAGCGGTGTGGGCTGGAATCCACTTTTAAACACTTTGTGTAAAGCATCAGAAAATGCCTGAATTGTTTGAGGGGCCATATCTACCAGGAAAATCTGTTTCAAGCTGCCATTCTCAGAAAATTCTTCTAAGGTTTCCTGAATGGCTGTTAAAATGAAATGAGTGCACTCTTTTATTGGGAATCCAAAAATCCCAGAGCTTATGGCAGGCATAGCGATGGAGCAATGTTTGAATTTTTCTGCCAGTTTTAAGCTTTCCCTTACAGCTTTCTTTAATAGTTGTATACAGTTTTCTTTGTTGGCACTGGTCCACCTTGGCCCAACAACATGAATCACCTGTTTGCAAGGCAAGTTCCAAGCTCCTGTGATTACTGCACAGCCGGGCTTCAGAGCGCCACATTTCTGTATCAGAACATCACATTCATCTTGTAACTGTGGGCCAGCCGCTTTTAGCAAAGCATTGGCAAGGCCACCAATGTGCTTCAGTGTTTCATTTGATGCATTGACTACAACATCAGCTTGATAACTGGTCAGATCTCCCATACAGACCTCTATCACCACACCGTTTTTTAAGTTTACCTTGGTTTGAACATTTTCCGCATTTTGCTCATCATCTCTTTGCAATCTGATCAAACAGCTGAATTCCACTTTTACTAGGTTAACATAGTGATGTTCGTGGTTTTTGAAAAAGTCTTTCACTCCAGGTTTATCAAACGCCACATTCACAGAGTACAGTGAAGACAGCATTTGTTTTACCTTTACTGCTGCCTCTGTCACCACTACTTTGGGTCCACTTAAGACAATGTTCTTCTGATTTGGCAGGAGTCCAAAATTAATTCTCAGCCCCTTCTTGTTCAAATCACACCAAACCTTCTGCTTTTCCTCCTCTATAAACTGCACCATAGCCACTGACTTGGCAGGAATTACAGTGTGCATGTGGGTGTTTTTTTCAACAAAATCGGAAAGTTGCTGGTAGACATCTGCCACAACTTTTGTATAACCAGCCACAATAACTTCAGCATCTCCATCCAAATCAACCCAGTCCTCAATTATTACACTTTCTTCAACAGAATTGTTTAGCTTCTGCAGATGTTTAGTTAATTCTTTCCATTGCTTTTGGTGGATGAGTTCCTGGTCCTTCAATATTATGTGTTCGTGAGTCAAGCATTTCTTTATTTGTTCCTCTGCTTTTAAGAGGCCTTCAGGACAATATCCTACCAAAGCTATAGAATCATGTGTAAGTTCATAGGCAGCATTAATTTTATTTGCCCTAAACAGGCTCCCTGACACCTTGTCAGAATCTACATATTGTAGGAATTGAAAAATAGAAGGATGAACGTTGACATTTTTCTCCTTTATCCTGAACATCTTCTCCAGTAAGTCACTTTTCATTTTGTAAACCTCTGTAGCTATTCCATTCAGTTGCAGCTGCTTTGCTGAAGCATCGTAACACCATTTTTGCCCAGTATTTTCTTCACGGGTATTCTCTTCTAGCAAGATCTGCTGCAAAACTTTATACTTCACTGGGGAAATTGACAGTGTTTGCTGTAATGTTTGCCTGGCTATTTCAGCATCCTTGGTCAAATGTTCTACATATTCCCTCAACTCTTTCTCCACACTATCTACAGTCAATACAAAACCAGCTAGAGTAACATAATTTTTGGAGTCATCCGGCACAGCCAACACATGTTTTAACCAATTGTTTTCAATGGTCTCCCATCTTTCTGGAATGATTGCACATTTAACTGTCTTGAATTTTGACAGGATGCATGCAAACTCCTCAGAAACTTTATCTTTCCAAGATCTAACCAATTCTTTTATAGATGTTCCTTGTTTAGCTAAGATAGCTGAGGGAGACAGTATGACTTTGGGTTCACACGTTGCCTGGGGCCATATTAGTTCACAGAAACAATTGGCCATTTCTTTCTCTATTTCTTGAATTAATTTACACTTTCCTTGTAGAAACTGCCATATATAAGGATCTAAAGGGACACTGACAGGTTCCGGCATCTTGACTTGTGGCTTCTCCTTTCCATACAAAACAGTTTCCAATGAACTGTAGAATGGATAAACCAGGACTGACTGGCCATTTATTGAGTGCTGCTTTTTCAATGCTGTCAGGGCAGCTATAAACAAACACAAATAAAATATTTATAAAATATACAAATATAAAATTTGTATCAGAAGTTGCAATGGAAGCAGATACAATTCAGATTTCATGCAGTGGACAGTCAAGCCATGCACGCTATTTACAAAACAAACACAATTTTTTAATTTCCTGGAACACAGCTCTGAAAATCAATTAAGGATTCCTCACCAACATTTTTTTAAAATCCAATTTTATTCATCTTCTCATTGCTGATACACCGTATTTCTCATAACAAACTACACCTTTCTACAGCATTTGTACATCTTAAACGCATCTCCATATATTTTCTCTTTATGTACAATCATCTACTTGTCCTAGTTTTTAGCCATTTGTGCATAGCTTGCATCCTTCGGTCCATTTTCCCACCAAACACAACTACTTAATATATCTTTGATAAATTAAGTCACAAGTATTCTTCATATTTCATTCACAGCAGGCATGTTTGATTTATTCTCTGATCATAACAGTACCTATTTTTTATTATTATTATTATTGTTATTATTATTATTATAGTGAATTGTGGCAGCCTACTCTGGGCAATTTACAAATACAAATACAAAATTTAAAAAGTTAAAAACAGAAAACAAAACTTGACAATCCAGACTTACAAAAAACCATCACAACAAAACATGATGGGCTCCCACAAAGATACTAACCTAGATCTGTGAATATTTATGCTTATTTTCATCATGTATCACGCAAACTCACTTCATCACATATCAGTCTTACATCTTTCAATTCCATTTCTGCAATGTTCCATAATTCAAGCCCATTTCTTAACTCTGCAAACCACATTGGTGGAGTGAAGGAGAGGCCAACACAAGGCACATTGCCTGTCTCACACACGCCAATCTTTGCCCTCTGATATAATAATCATTTTTGGGGGGCAGCGGCAGCGGCTGTGTCTTCTCTGTTAATTCTGCCATTTGAAATTCTATTGCTAGCCGCACACTGTTAGGGATACACCCTAGCAGAATATGCCCGGCAGTCAGGCAGGCAGGCAAAATATGTGAGATAAACGTTTTTGTAGCTTACACTCAGTAAAACAGATACACTGTGCTAGTTAAATAGTTTATTCCAGTAAGAGTTTTAGTATAGTCAAACAGTCCATATATCATTCACTAGTTCAGTCCGTCCGGGGATTATTCAGTTGCAAAGTCCAGTGTCGAAAAAGAGGTCAGTAAACTTACAAATATCAGTCCAGTAATATATCTCCTCGCAGTAGAGATATGAAGAAGTCAAAACTCCTTTCCTCCTTCAGCATTCAGCAACTCAGCAGTAGGGAACACGCAGTTAGCAAACCATCAAACCAGCAATCGTCAGCAATCCAGCAGGTTCTCTTGCTCCCTCTTATGGCGGTTCACAACGCACCCAAAATTACATGCTTTGCAGTTTAAAGTGACACACACTTAAACTTACTATCATAGTTTATATATATTATTTTACCCAAACTACGTTGGGTAACCTTGTTATTCCTAACACACACCAAGTCCAATCTTGTTATGTGCCCAAACTTCCCATATCAGTTTTTTTTTTAATTTCTAGCCAAGCGGTAGCAAAACTCTGTCTAAAAGAACAATTACCTTGAGAGTCACCAAATGTAACCAGAGCTGAATCTTCTCTGGGTAATAACTGAATATCAGATACCTGTCCTCCATGTTTTGGATTTTCAAAATAGAGAGTTAGGAATTCACTGGATGTTGCAGCTGGGATGTTCTCCACTTTGATTACAGGAGTCAATTCGAGAGGTCTGGCTCTAAGTCCATACTGCTGGAATCTGTGGTTCTTGGAACACTGCTTGAGAAAATCTGCAGCTGCTAAAAACAGAAATCAGAAGCTCTTAAATACATGCTTCCCATTTCTGTGCACATGTGAACACAGAGTTTAAAGATTCAAGCACAGATAGTCCTTAATTTACAAACACAACTGAGCCCAAAATTTCTATTGCTAAGTCAGACAATTGTGAAATGAATTTTGCCTCACGTTAACAATCTTTCTTGCCACAGCTGTTAAGAGAATCACTGCAGTTGTTAAATTAGTAACATGGTTGTTAACTGAATCCGGCTTCCACATTGAGGTTGCAAAAGGTGCCTGATCATCTTGGGACACTGCAACCATCAGAAATATGAGTCAACAACCAAGCACCTGAATTTTGATCACAAGACTAGGGGATGCAATGGGTGTGATCACAAGACCACTTATGCAATGATCAGAAATGTGAAAACCAGGCATAAGTCACTTTTGCAGTGCTGTTGTAACTTTAAACGTCACCAAATGAACTGCTGTAAGTCAAGGACTATCTGTACGATGTTGCAATAGATCAATGTTCTCTGTATGTCTTTGTAAACTGTGGCCAATCCTCAAAAGTTAAACAAAAATTGGGTTGTCATTTGGATAGGATTCTTCCAAAGAATACCTTGAGTTGAAAGTTAAACTGAGAATGGAAAAACATCCTGTAAAAAAGTGAAAGCAAACCACTTCCATATGGTTGTCAAGAATAGTACATGGAGGTATCCATGTGGACACCAAGAGTTGAGTTTGAAGGCTCCCATTCTCTTAACATTGACAATATCTGGGAGGACACGTCTCAAACCAACAGCCTAGACATGTCTGTTTTACCAGGAATTTCATAGCACAATAAAAGCAACCTGCATGCTTAGAGCAGGAGCTTTTGTATGGAACTGAATGCTTTTTTGAGAAAGGGGCTGGAAATTAATTGAATAAATTAGCAGATAGTATAGGTAGTCCTCAACTTACAACCATTATAAAGCCTACCCATTACAGTTGTAAGTCAAGACCCATCCAATTTTACAATTCTTTTTTTATGGTCCTTAAGAGAATCATCATGATTTGTCAAGTGATTGCTGCAGTTGTTAAGCAAACCCATTGTTCACTGTGAAGCATTTTTTGCAGAAAATCGACAAGTAAATGCTGGTTTTCAGCAAAAATGTCATAGATGGCAGCCAGGCCCCATGGGATACTGCAATGTGGGCCTGTTGCCCCAAAGAGTCATGTGACCCTAGGGGGGCCTTGTCTGTTAAAATGTTGACACCAGGTCATAGACTGAGGACTACCTGTAAAGTGGAACTGCAAAACAGTAGTGATGAATAGTATCTCCCTAATTATGTGTGTGATGACCCATGGCATGGCACAAAGGTAACATTTAAATAAGCAAGAAGAGTTCCTTTAATGATCTCCAAATTTGCCCCCAATGTCCAGGTTATCTTTGGCTCAAGAAAAACTCTCTCAAGAACCTTTAAGTGGAGAAAATTCAGTCCGAAAACGAAAGTACAAACTGTAACTAAAAATCCAAACAAACCATGCTGCAGTAATTAACTTGATAGGGCAGGAGAAGGAATTGCAGACTTGAAAGCACAGCCAAACACACACAGTTGGGAAGATGCCAGGAACCCAGATAAGCCTCGACGATACGATAATTCACAATTTGCTCCCAAGAACTTGCTGTGCGCAACTTCCCTTTTTTTAAACTGTGTTCCCAGCTGCAGCTAATGAAGGGAATCAGGGCCCCTTCCTCCCACATAAGCCAATTTGCTCCCTTCTCTGTTCCTCCTTGCGTGCCCTAGGATGAAGAGGGGGTGGGCCTGGGTCTTCCTCTGAATTCCCGCTGCCTTGCTCTATGTCATGCCCCTGGTGGAGACTGACTCTGAGGAAGATGAGGAACAGCCAACAGGGAGTGGGAGTGTGGCTCCAGAGGTGGTGGAGGAGGTTGGGAAAGGGAAGAGGCCAGCTGAACAATCAGAAGAGGATCCAGGCCCATCCCCTATCCATCCTAGGGCACGCAGAGAGGAGAGGATCAGGGAAAAGCGAGGTCTACTCAGGAGAAGATTACCATGATCCTCCTCATGGCTTGCAGCTGGGAGCTATGTGTATAAGTTTGTAACTGCGTAGTCAGAATTGCTGGAGTCAAATTTACAGCTTCCTTTGAATGAGGTTTATCTTTGTTGCCGTTCTTCCCATGGACTCTCCCCAGTTATCTTCTGATTAATTATCCCGATTAATTATCTTGGCTTGGTTCGGAACTCTCGTCAATGCAGTTTGTTTTTGGTTTTCTTTTGCCTCATTATTTACTATTGTGACTTTAAACTGCGCCTAATAAAACAGTGAAGTTAAGTTGAAGGCATTACCAGACTTTAATGTATGTTTTGGGTTTTGGATTATTTTGAGAGACTACGGGTCATCCCACTCTACCTCTCCCGTGCTCTACCTAGCTTTGCCCTTCCCCAGTTTCTTCCACAGCCAACTGGGCCACACTCGCAACTCCCTGTCAGCTGCTCGGCCTCCCCTTCTGAATCAGATTCCGATAGGGGCATGATAAAGAGAGAGGAAGAACATCTGCCATCAGTTCTTCTCTTTTAGAATCAGAATGCTAATCGGCTCATTTTCTGGTATAAAAAGGCAGATCTTATCTTCTTATCTACCTATGAGAAACACATCTAGTAAGTAGATGGCCAAATGCTCTCCTGGCAGCATGCTACCTTTAACACTTTCCTTTAGCCATCACTCAGATCTGATGACTGGTACATGAATGAAAGAAGAAAACCTTTTGAAGTGGCATTTTGAAATGAGAAAGAGTAGATTAAGCAGCACTTCAGAATCTGCAGGTATGGGAGCAGAAGACCTCACATTTTACAAAGTGTCTAGAAACAATTGAAACATGAACAAATCCTTAGATAATATGGAAATATTCTTCAGCTTCTGTGCCTCCAGAAGATTTTCATTACAACTTGCCAGGGTAGAAAATGGTTAGTAGTGGTGGGAGTTTGAGAAGTCAAAAAAGTTAAGGGACAGAGATCTGAGAACATTTTTATAAAGGCTTTGGTGCTCCTGTTAAGCAGGAGCACTAGGTCTGGTCCAGGACAGATAAATAGGCAGAGTCCAACTCTCTGAATCACATGTTTATTCAGACCTGGACAAAGATGGGTCCAAAGATGGGTTGGAAAGACTCTGAACAACTTTTTCAGCTTTTATACTTTACTTGGTTCCATATGCAGGAAACAGAGTGGTTTAACAGCAGATAAAGTACTAAAATATCCACGCTCACATACTTTACAGCAATAAGCATTTTTAGCAAGTTTTATTTAAGATCTTTCGTGGTTTCCCTATCAACCTAACCCGCACTCAGGATACATGTCCTTTATTTCAGCCATTTCAATATAGGAATCAGAAACCTGAGTTGTGGGGTTCAAAATCTTGTGACACCCCACCCCCCCATTGACTATGGGTGACAGGGACTGCAGTCCAATGTATCAGAAACACACAGAACTAGGATTCTCCAAAATATTAAACATCTGAGCGATGAGCGTAGAGATCTTACCAGTGCTTTCCTGAAAGGTTATTACTGCAGCCTTCTTCTCATTTATCTGTTCAATATGGAAAGTACTATCTCCTGAAAGCGCGCTGATGTTATCTACCAGTAGCATTAATGTGTCCAGGTGAATATTTTCTTCAACATTTTCAAGAACTACTTGTGAAGATTTTTGAGGACAGTCAAGAATATCCTTCTCAACACATGAAGCCTCCACAACTCCATCTCCATCTCTTAGGTGGTCTTGTTGCACTTCTACTTTCAAAAGGAACAAATAAAAAGAAGAGTCAGCTGTACAAGGTTGGTTTATATTTTTAAGTTACCGTACTTAAGTATAGCCAGTTTAGTATAGTGGCTAAGTGGCTGGCTCAGAAACTAATAAAGACTGTGAGTTCTTGCTCTCCCTTAGGCCTGAAAGCTGGCTGGGTGACTTTGGGCCAATCTATCTTTCTCAGCTCAACACAGGATTTTTGTTCTGGGGGTGGGAAATAGGGGGCAGGAGAATTTAGTATATTTCCTGCCCTGAATTATATCGAAAAAGTCAGTATAAAAAAATATCACCACACTACTTTAAAATTGTATTCATTTTACTGAAGTTACATTTATTTTTTATTTTAAAATGCTAAGGGTGGTATTCTTTTTCAAACATCCTAGCTTAATTATCATTCTCTTTAAGGTAATTCAGATACAGTATTGATGTAGGAGACATTAGCTCATTTCTACCCATGCTTACAGGCAACTAAACAGCCATATCTATAGCGATCTATAGTGATTCCTCAAAGTAAATGCTGAATTTGTTGAATCTCCTTTAAAGCAACTGAAACCAGTGGCTGCACATACATTTTGAAATAGAAAAACTCTATAGCTTGGCTATGCATTGTTTGGGAAAGGACCTTCCTTTTCCCTTACATCTTTCACTATTATTGGGAAATTATATACAGGTTGTCCTCGGCTTACAACAGTTTGTTTAGTGACCATTCAAAGTTACAATGGCACTAAAAAAGCGACATTTTACTATTTCCCCCAGTTATGACCATTGCGGCATTCCCCTAGTGCCAAAGTAAAATTCAGTGTTTAAAACTTGGATTTTACCCATCTCTCTTGCTTGGCTTTCTTCTCTCAGAGCCTAAAAATAAAAAGCAGAGAAGAACATTAGCATACCAGTGTACTGCCTGGAACGTCACTTGATCTCTCTTTAGGGTATGCAATCTATGAGGTTAATGTTACCGTTTTAGAAATTGCTTCCTTCTTAGGCACATTATCCTTAGCTGGGTCTGTTGTTTCATACAGGGAGACGTCCAACTTTAGTGTTCCTTTTTCTGCCAAGTCAAGCTCATGGATCTTCTGGGAAAGAACTCTTTGCCTCACTGTGTCACAAAAATAAATACATTACTGGAATCTTTAGAATATTTCTACTTACAAAAACAAAGAAGCAGCAAATGCAACCTTTGTGCCATCATGCTTAATATAGGTTAGTTCAGCAATCCTTTCTCTCGCTAGCTTTCCTACCTCAGTACAAGTTAAGAGGTGCATTTTTAATTTAAAGTTAGCATTTTGTTTAATTTCTTTAAATAACTTTCCAAATCTTAAATGACCAGTAAGATATTAGGCTTGATGAGGATGGTACTTATAGATCTGGACTTAAAAAGTATTTGTACCATGCCAAAAAGTACTAATCTTTAGAGCTGTTTTATTAACATTCCAACATTTGCAGGTCTGAAGATAAATATTTTTAAACTGCTTTGGAGAGATTGGAAATGTGGAAGGGGCAGAGGGGTGGAAAGGACCGTGAGGAGGGAAATAAGCATTTTTTTTCCACCAAAAACTTAATTTCCCTTACAATCTCCTAGGTAGTTTTAGATAAAAAAATCCAGGTCCAGTTCCAAGCCGAGAATAAAATGGAGGCTGATTATGTAGGAGTCGTGGCTGGCTCTACAGACAAAAGGGGAAATTAAAATCCTGGGTGTCTGTCTATGCTAACCTTTTTGTCAACCTTTTGTTTGTTGCTTATCTGAGTTTCTGTCTTGATCCAGTCTTTATGAACGGAAGAGATTGACAAATCAAATAAATAAAAATAAATAAATAAATTACCAAATCTGCATCTCTAAAAGCTGACTTTCTCAGTTTCTGCTTTGGGAGGGAGACTGGGGGCTGGTTTTTGCCGCCCTTAAAATGTTTCCAACCCCCATTTCTCCTTTGGGGGAAATATTCTATCCTGCCTTTTTTAACATTCCCCAAAATATTTCTTTCTCTAGGTGGGTGGGTGCTGACTTTCTACAGTAGTCAGAAGAACTGCGTTTATCTCAGCAAAACCAGCGCTGTGATACTGAAAAATAGCACTCCAGCTTCCTCTTCCTGCTCACCATCGCTCTTACAGCAAACCAGGACGGAGCGGGGTGGGGTGGGGATTGAAAATTCCCAATAAATTGCATCGAGAGAGAGGGGTAAAAAAAAAAAAGCCTCTCACCTTCCTCCTGGGCAAAGCAAACCAAGATCTGCCCGCCTTGCTTCTGGATCTCGCATTCTCCACCTCCCGACTTTTTCCGGCTTTGGAAGTAGAGGAGAATTTTGTTTCTCAACATTTTGGGGGGATCGGGGCTCCCCCAGGCTCCCTGCAGCAGCACAGGAAAGGCGCCCACCCGCGCCCCCTCCGCCATCTTCTCGGCTAGCGGCAAAGCTCTTCGAGCCAGGCTGACCGTGCAAGCATTTTCACTTTCGTTTCCCACGATCCAAGGGGATTCCCAGAGTTCCTTATTTGTTACGTTGTTTTCGTGATAAACAGAAGTGACTAGATGACAGCTGGGTCTTGGGCTTCCCCCCACCCCCCTCCAGCTGCTGGATCGTTTTTCCTTTCCAGTCAGTTCGAGCGCGGTCGTCGCCCGCTTTCTCCTTCTCTTCTTCCGAAACAGGACGTGAGGGAGGGTTGAAACAAGCCTTAAAAAGAAAAGAAAAGCTTTATAAAATTGTTTATCCTCTTGTTCTCTAATTTCAAATGTCAATCTGCTCATTTCAGCACATTCCAATATTTTCTTAATAATTTCCTCCTGCGATGGTATTTTCTCATTTTTCCAATTTTTAGCAAATACAATCCTAGCCGCTGTTAATACATTTACAATCAGGTATTTCAAATCTTTACTATATGTGTCAGGTAAAATTCCCAATAAAAAAATCTCTGGTTTCAAGTCTATGTGTTTCTTTGTCATTTTTTCCAATCACATGCGAATTTTAGTCCAATATTTTCTAGCGTCCTCGCAAGTTCACCACATACGGTAATATGAACCAGGTATCTGATGACATTTCCAACATTTTTCGGATTTATTCTTGAACATTCTTGCTATTCTTGTGGGGGCGAAAATGCCATCTGTGAAACATCTTACACAAATTTTCTTTATATGCTGTTGACATTGTCAGTTTATAATTTTGAGACCACAATTTTTGCCATTTTTGCCTTTTCTATCAATGGTTAGATGATAAAATACAATAATAGAATACCTAGAATTTTAGAAAATAATGAATATATAAAGATTTCTTTCTTTTTTGATATATCTATAAAATGTTTTTAGGATAGATTTGGTAGGATTATATGAATGGTTATAAAATAAACTAAGTAAATTGTAGTTATCTCGCAAAGTATGAATGAATAAAATTATAGTCAAATGATTGTTTAATAGTAATTCTAGGGTATTTAATTTTTGATTGATAATATGAGTTATCATGCAATGTAACTGTAATTGAGACTACGAAATGGATGCACAAAAAATTGGTAAACCAACCGACACACTGCTTGTATATTTATGAAAGGTGTTTTTTATGTTTTGTTTGTTTTTGTTTGTCTTTAAAAACCAGTAAAATTATTTTCAAAAAAAAAGAAAAGCACGTAGGCGCATTGATTCCAAAAAAACTGCCAGGTTTTCTCTTTCCTATCTCTCTCCGTTGCTTGCTTCCAATCCTCCTCGCCCTCCCTTGCGTTTTCCTCCTGGTGAATGCCTCGCTCAGAAACTGCTCGGCTAAATTCTTCCGAGTTTTGTTCTCCACTCAATCCCGAAAGGAGGCAGCAGAAGAAATAGTTCCGTTGGACACCAATGCGGGCTCGGATGATCTGTCCCGACAGCAGTTACCGGGGTCAACTGGTGGATTACTGGGCATGCAAGTCATGCAAGCAAGCAAGCGGCCATCAGGTTTTGTATATGGTCAGGTCTTTTGAGGATTTGAGGTTGCCACGTACGGACCCTTCCCCCAAAGTCCCCTTGGGTTGACTTCTGAAGTGCTTGAACGTTTGCAGAGGTCTCCAAACTTGGCAACTTTCAGACTTGTGGACTTCAAAAGCTGGCTGGAGAATTCTGGGAGTTGAAGTCCACAAGTCTGAAAGTTGCCAAGTTTGGAGACCTCTGGTTTAGAGCTTGGCTCTGCTGACTCATCTTTCCCAAGCAAGAGAGCCTGCTTACTCACATCAAGCATTCCATTGGGTGGAGAAGACCTTAATCCGTGTTGGATTGATCCAAAGTTGTCTTCAGGTTTTCTATGCACATGGCTGCCTTTGAACAAATATTTAAGGGCTTCATAATTCTCTCTCTGGTGTTCTCTGAGCTTGGTTGTTTGCTTTCAGATGTTTCACTACCTAACTAGATAAGTCTTAGTGAGTGCGGTGTGAGATTGCAATTTTTTAAAACGATGCACTTCCTCTTCTCCCTTTGATTAGAAATAGAAACTGGCAGAAACTAGGTCAATGCTAATCCCTATCAAAACTCTCTAATTGATGAAAATTGGGTGTTACCACTGTCCAGAGCAGAGGTGGTATTCAGCAGGTTCTGACCAGTTCTGGAGAACTGGTAGTGGAAATTTTGAGTAATTCGGAGAACTGGCAAATACCACCTCTGAATGGAGGTTTTACAGTATCCGTCCCCTGCCACGCCCACCAAGACACACCCACAGAACCGGTAGTAAAAACGCTTGAATCCCACCACTGAGGTATCCTTTAATTAGGCTTAGACTCATGGCAAAATAAGCAAAATAACACTGCCAAAGTTATCAGTATTTTTTAAAAAGGTTCAGTAATAAATCAGACAAGGATGAAGGGAAGTTTAGTGGCTCAGGTGCAACATGTGAGTAGTGGCCTTTCAAAGATGTGCTCATCTGATAGAGAAGGAACCCATCTTTGTCATGCCTAAACCTGCCTCACAAAATCCAGCGTGGGTTGGGTTTTACACAGGCATATGTCTCCATGGATGTGGGCCTCCTAAAAATGGCTGTACAGGGCAGCAACTGTGATCAGAAGGGGAGGTGTCGGCAGCTCCATTGAGTCCAGATATTGTCTAGATGGAAGGAAAATGCAACAGAGAAACTGCACTGCTGAGTATGTGCTGGGATAAGGTGGAAAGTGCTGCTTTTGCAAAGGAGCAGAGAAGCCTCCTTGCAGGTTCATTCCACGCGGTTCATTCCAGTTGAGAACTAATGCAATAAATCGACGAAGCGTTGCCTGTTCTCAAGTCCCACTTTCGTTTTACATTTCTGATCTTCCCATCCTTTCCGCGAGGAAGTCCACAGTCCTTTACCATCAGAGCCCACCCACACAACTTGTCTTTTCTGGAGGACTGACTATAATGTGATTTAGAATTTCTTAATCCAAAAAGGCCTTTTACTTTACCAGGCAGGCAAATGCTTTAATACGAAGAGTGTGTCCAAGCTCATTTTCTTCTGCCCTGATCACCATTTCCAAAATGGCCCCACTAATCCTTCTGGGGGTACTCACGGCAGTGATTGCCAGGGTTTCTGGCCACTTTGTTGGGTGGTGCATCTCTCATGCAGGCACCCTGTCTCCAGCAATAGCCAATTACAGTCATCCAAAGAGTCCAAAATAACCAGCAATTTTCAAACATGATTATTTCCCTTTAGTTACTATAGGTCAAGGGTATTCAAACTTGGCAAGTTTAAGACTTGTGGACTTCAAATCCCAGAATTCCTGAACTAACATGATTATAGGAAGTTCGCTTCCTGTTATTCAAGATACTGCTTATAAGCGCTATGTGCTTAAAGCTCAAAGCATTGTTAAGAGACCCCACAAACCCACTTCATGGTCTGTTTCTGTGGCTCCTCTCTGGGAGGTGGTTTCGAAGTATTTCTAGCAGGACTTCCAGATTCTGTAACAGCTTTTTTCCCTATGCCATCCATCTGGTAAACTCACAAGATTCGTTTCTCCCACCATGTACATGTATACATCCGAATTAGACTGTGTTGTTCCTCTGTGTCATATATGCGGGTATATGCCTATTTATTTCGTCATGTTTTTGTAGTGTATATTGAAGGTAGTGATCCTTTGAGAGCTGGATGCAATTTTCATTTTAATGTATGCCAATTCGTGTACAGTGACAATAAAGTTAGTCTAGGTATTTATATTACATTTATTCTTTTATAAAGAATGGCTTCCCCATTCTTTATAAAAATGTCAGTGTACGAGAAGGGGAGGAGGAGGAAGAAAAGTGCTGCTACTCAAAAGCACACATTTTTTTCTCAAGGCATTTGGTTTAATTTTCATTGATTTCTTAGATTGACATCCCGTCTTTTCTCCGCATGTCTGAGGAGGCTTTTGTAAATATTTCCATGAATTTTACCCCCACAACAGCACTGCGAGGTAGGCAGAGTTGAACGGCAATGGCAGCGGGAATCTGAATGTGAAGTTTTCCATCAAATTCAGCACCTTCATCATTGGCACCTTAACTGGCCTACTTGCCTGTGATCCATTTACAGCTCCTCCGCCCACTTTGTTGTTGTTACACATCTAAAAATGATTTATGCCATATAAAAGTTACTGACCTTTAGATTTGCATGATACTGATCTTAATCATTCATTAGCATGCTGGTATTGTTATTGTTAACCTTCCTAACTTCTTGCTTCTATTTTGTCTGAGTTTATCAATAATATTTGGCACATCCTGAAGAAACTGGAATTTTTGAACTTTCATTTTGAACAGAAAAGGAAGAACGTTTCCTAGCTTTTAAATAGTGCATTATTTTATTACTTCAGACATTTTTTTTTTTTACAAAAGCACAGGAATATATCATTCATTATTATTAATTTTTTGCGCTATTACTTTAACTAACCAACTTGGAAATTGGGTTAGTTAAAGGTGAAACGTAATGAGATACTCTGGATAGGCTTGGATGTCGTTGAAAATTACAAAAAGGGTGGGTTTTTTCAGGTGATCAGTTACACTGTCATATAGATCAGTTGGATCGGTCCCACTTTTTTGATGCGGGACGAGTAATCCTTTTGATCCAACACAATATTCTCCCACAAGTACTCTGGCAAGGTACATGTATTTTATCCCAGATGCATCTGGTTGCGAATAGGTATCATGGGCAGAGTAGCAGGCATTTACGGCAAAGTAAGTTCCATTTCCGTAACAGGCAGCTGTAGAGGAAGAAAAGGTGTAAAGAGTGAGCAACAACCAGAGTTTATATCTTTTCCCTCTTTAAGGCACTTTGCCCAATAACACATCAGTCAGATCAAACTCAACTCTCAGTAGAAAAAAACTTTCCGAGTACGACTAGTCCTCAGATCACAATGGCAAGTGAGACTAGGATAGCTATGCTTAAGCGATGTGATAGTAAAGAAGGACATCACAAGACCAGATCATTGAGTGACAGTAATCCCTGCAGGAAGAGGCAGGACTCTCAGAAAAGGAAAGGAAGGAGGGTACACAGGTTGTGGGGGGTGGGAGCAGAGGCTTAACGACTGTGGACAGGTTAGCAAGGGCTACTGGCATATGGGCCAGCTACTGCAGGTATGTCTACAAAAGTGCAGGCTTTTGGAGGATGTGTGTCATAGTAGGAGAAAAGGCAGTGGGAGCAATTTAGTCGGGTTCCTTGCGACCTTGCCTGCTAGTCTCCCCACTGACTTTATTCATGGGAAGCCAGCAGAGAAAGCTGCAAATGGTGATGATGTGGTGCAGCTTGCTACCATCCTCATAATCACAATCTGGGCACCTAAGCGCCTCTGCTCATGGGACCACAGGGCCACTGCAATGATGGAATAGTTGAGGACCCCTCAGTGCCACCATAACTTTGAATGATTGCTGAACAAATGGACATAAGCCAAGATTATCTGCAATAAAATAAATCATTCATCTTTAGCAGTACCGCCGTGGTAATACAGTGGTTAAGACTCAGTATTGTGGGCTAATTCAGCTGACTGTCGACTGCCAGCAATTGGGCAGTTCGAGTCTCACCGGCTCAGGATTGACTCAGCCTTCCATCCTTCCGACGTCAATAAAAAGAGGACCCAGATTGTTGGGGGCAATATGCAGACACGGTAAAAAAAAAAAAACAGCCTAGAGAGGGCTGTAAAGCACTGGGAAGCAGTATATAAGTCTTATGTGCTATTGTTAAGTGCTATTAACTTCCATTCGCTCCTCCCTTTAAACTTGATCTGAGCACCTGACTTTTCCACCATGAATGAATAATTACCAATTGCTTACCAAGTGTAAGATTCACTTAACAACCAAAATGATTCATTTAACAACTGTGACAAAAAAGGTTGTAAGTCACTGTTTTGCTTAGCAATGAAAAATCTGGGCTTAATAATTGGCATGAGAAATGGAGGAGAATAAGAATGGGGGAAAAGGGAATTAAGAGAAAGGACCAGAAAATAAAGAGAAACAGGAAGCAAACAAGGATGAAAAGAAATTACATTGTTCAAAGAGCGAGAGACAATGGGTAAAAAAAAAAAGGATAGGGAAGGAGATTCCACAAGGTAATATACTGTGATACACTGCTCAAAAAAAATAAAGGGAACACTTAAACAATACAATGTAACTCCAAGTCAACCACACTTCTGTGAAATCAAACTGTCCCCTTAGGTAGCAACACTGATTGACAATCAATGTCACATGCTGTTGTGCAAATCTAATAGACAACAGGTGGAAAGCATAGGCAGTTAGCAAGACATCCCAATAAAGGAATGGTTCTGCAGGTGGTGACCACAGACCACTTCTCAGTTCCTATGCTTTCTGGTGCTGTCACTCTAGTGGTAGCATAAGACGGAATCTACAACCCACACAAGTAGCTCAGGTAGTGCAGCTCATCCAGGGTGGCACATCAATGCAAGCTGTAGCAAGAAGGTTTGCTGTGTCTATCAGCAAACATCAGTATTGTCCAGAGCATGGAGGCACTACCAGGAGACAGGCCAATACATCAGGAGACATGGAGGAGGCTGTAGGAGGGCAATAACCAAGCATCAGGACTGCTACCTCTGCCTTTGTGCAAGGAGGGACAGGAGGAGCACTGCCAGAGCCCTGCAAAATGACCCCCAGCAGGCCACAAATCATGTGGCTGCTCAAATGGTCAGAAACAGACTCCATGAGGGTGGTATGAGGACTTGACATCCACAGGTGGGGGTTGTGCTTACAGCCCAACACCGTGCAGGACGCTTGGCATTTGCCAGAGAACACCAAGATTGGCAAATTCACCACTGGCGCTCCATGCTCTTCACAGATGAAAGCAGGTTCACACTGAGCACATGTGACAAAGGTGACAAGGTCTGGAGATGCCATGGGGAACGTTCTGCTACCTGCAACATCCTCCAGCATGACCAGTTTGGCAGTGGGTCAGTAATGGTGTGGGGCGGCATTTCTTTAGGGGGCTGCATAGCCCTCCATGTACTTGCCAGAGGTAGCCTGACTGCAGGCTACCTCGGTACCATTAGGTACCGAGATGATATCCTCAGACCCCTTGTGAGACCATATGCTGGTGCGGTTGGCCCTGGGTTCCTCCTAATGCAAGACAATGCTAGACCTCATGTGGCTGGAGTGTGTCAGCAGTTCTTGCAAGATGAAGGCATTGATGCTATGGACTGGCCCACCTGTTCCCCAGACCTGAATCCAATTGAGCACATCTGGGACATCATGTCTCGCTCCATCCACCAATGCCACGTTGTACCACAGACTGGGGGATGCTTTAGTCCAGGTGTGGGAGGAGATCCTTCAGGAGACCATCCGCCACCTCATCAGGAGCATGCCCAGGCATTGTAGGGAAGTCATACAGGCATGTGGAGGCCACACACACTACTGAGCCTCATTTTGACTTATTTTAAGGACATTACATCAGAGTTGGATCAGCCTGTAGTGTTTTTTCCCACTTAAATTTTGAGTGTAACTCCAAATCCAGACCTCCATGAATTGCTAAATGTGATTTCCATTGATAATTTCTGTGTGATTTTATTGTCAGCACATTCAACTATGTAATGAACAAAGTATTTAATAAGAATATTTTATTCATTCAGATCTAGAATGTCTTATTTTTGTGTTCCCTTTATTTTTTTGAGCAGTGTATATAAGTACTTAAAATAGATAAGTATGTAACTCATATGGTTTTTTTCCCCTTAGTTTCTCTCTTTCTATTAAACGATTATCGCTACATTAGACATGGAACTTAATGAAATAAATATGGAATTGGGAATTTATAATAAGAATATTATATATTAATTGATGATTAATGATGTATAAGGGGAAAATATTGAAATAAGAGTTGCTATAATTAATTGATTAGATTAACACTTATGTCATTTATAGATGATTTATAAGGTGATTGAGAAAAATGTAATGCAGAATCTGACAAAAATATATTTGTGTTATATAGTAAACAGGAAGACTGGTATTAAGGTAGAATTAAGGTAGCTAGCTCAAATTATTAACCAGAGGGGACAATTTTGAATTAATAAAATGAGAATGATAAAATTGCAAATGTGACAGAAAAGGGTAACATGGGAACTGAACATAGAAAAGAGATGATAATTTTAGATAATATTGTAAAATAAGATATGAGAATATCCTAAGGAAAATGAAATAAGTTATAACATGAATTGGAATTGGATAAGTTTAATATTTAGTACTAATAAGGATAATGTGATATGAAATTGAATAAATAAAATGAATAGATAATGCTTGTATTGAGATGTGAAACCTGGAACCATACTACTTACCAAATGAGAATTTTTTTATTGAAAAAACAAAAACAAAATTGGGGAGGAAATTGAATAATGAAATTACTAGGTATGTTTAACTGATATGGGGGCTGGCATTAGGAGAGAGTATTGGAATGTTGAAAATAAGCAATGAAGGATTATGATTTAATATGAATATGTGTACTAAGAGATATATGATTGGTATTAAGTTGGCCTATACTAAAATGTATGATATATTGATGCCACATATGTGTAGATTGAAATAAAAAAACTTGATTAAAAAAAATCTGGGCTCAATTCTGCTCTTTAGATGGAGGTCTGCCTGTAATTACAAAGTTAGGAGTTTCTGGGCTCGGATATAGAGGTTTTCCTGCATGTGGAAAGCATCTTCTACTCATTCCTCCTGCCTGGACTACATCTAATCAGAGATCATCAACTCCTCAAGAGCCATATGATAGTTCCTTTTCCATGGGAATTTCTTTCTTCTATCTTTAGTGTCTAGACATTTGACTCACTACTGACCAAGTCATGAGGTGATGTACTGGACTCCTGCCAGAATGTAAAGCAAGCACATTTTTCTTCCAGATTTCTCCAAGGATAGGAAAGGCTTCACTAGGGAAATTTTTTTGTTCTCCCCACACTATCCCCGGAGGTATACAAATTATGCTGTGATGTAATGTGGCTTGATTAGATTTGGCTTAGCACCTTGCTGCAATGCTCTATAAACCATGGTTACAGCTTAGCATACAACCCCAGATGACTGAACCTGAGGAAACCCTTTAAACCAAACGGGGCTTAGGACAAATTGTGAAGCAGCTGCTCCCAAGAACCAGCCTTAAAGCACAATTTACCATGCAATCCAGCGTAACTCCTGTTAAAGCCAGTGCTGTTTATGTGGGTTACTGAGGTACTGTCTGTTCCATGGAAAAGGAGCCTCTCATTATTGATGCTGCCGTTTTTAGCATCCATCTCCTGCTTTTTAATTTGGTATGCCTTCATTTGGTAGGGATTTTGTATCCTCTCAATCTGCAAATGAAAAGAGAGCAAAAATTAGTAAGAAGCCACGTCCTTAAATTAAAACAAAAAAGAATCAATTTAGATCTTTGGAGAATAAGAGTTCAAGCAGAGGAACTTTTCTTTACTAAAATAAATAAGTTGAAACCAACCAATACAGGTTGTTGTTTTTTTTCATCATAATTGCTATTAAAGGGCAACAGCTGTAGCCTCACCCATTCTTCTAGTCCTATCTTGATCACTGTGGTTCGTGCATAAATTGTGGTGTCAGAAATGTCCCAATTCAGTGAGCTTGACTAACACTAATTCTTTAAGCAGCCCCTTCTAGATCATTCAGAAGTACGGTACTACTAAATATCAGAAGGATTCTCACAGAGGAGACAGAGTGATTTTCTCAGATTGCGAAAGAAAGCTGATTTCAATGAAGCATTCAAATTACTTCCTAACATCAATCTGTTTGCCAGGGAAAGGCTGTGTACTTCAATGATGGAGCTGCTTTTGCAGAAGTTTAGTTTATTTTACTTTATTGTCATTGCACCTCTTACCACGAAATTAAATACCGTCTTCAGTGTACATTGTGGCCATGGAAATAAATACAAACACACATCCTTCACATTCTATGCACTGAACTGAAAACCGCTAATATTGCATTAATGTTGCACTATACCATAGAATAGAAACTGTTTTTCAGCCTATTTGTCCTTGTTTTTATTATCCTGTATAAGCCAAGGGTGGAAGTCTACCTAACAAGAATGGTCACTACATTTAGCAATTCCTTCAGCCAAGGACAGTATGGAAATATCTTTTCTGAGATCTTTTCTAGATCTGTGCAGCAACCTGGATTTGAGGAGCATAAGACATCTGGAATGTACGTGAATATGCCATGCATGCGTTTTGCCCATCGAATCCAATTCTCCACACAGCCCTTCTCTCTTCTAGTACAGGTAGTCCTTGACTTATGACAACCGAGCCCCAAATTTCTGTTCCTAGGTGAGACATTTGTTAAGTGCGTTTTGCCCCATTTTACAAGCTTTCTTGCCTTCATTGTTAAGCGAATCACCACCGTTGTTCAGTTAGTAACACGGTGGTTAAGTGAACCTGGCTTCCCCATAGGCTTTGCTTGTCAGCAGATCGCAAAAGGGGATCACAAACGGAGACCCTGCAACCATCATAATTATGAGTCAGTTGCCAAGTGTCTGAATTCATGGCGATGCTGCAATGATCATGAGAAAAATGACCCTAAATCACTTTTCCCAGGACTATTGTAACTTTGAGTAGTCACGAAACAAATTATTGTTAAGTCGAGGACTACCTGAAATTATCCTGGACTGCCCTACTCTAAGATCACAGCGTAATAAAAAGAATTGACTTCTCTTACTTGGCCAATTTAATAAGACATTTCCCCCTGAGTGCAATATGACAATTTACACTACAGTAAAAGGGACAGTAGAAAACGAAGTTTTTCTAAGGGGTCTTCAAACTTGGCAGCTTTAAGACTTGTGGAGTTCAACTCCCAGAACTCCTTCTCCATTTAAACCCTAACTTTAAATGTCCCAAAGGTGCTTTTTCAAGAGGCAACTGGATTTTCCGGTTTTTCTTTGAAGACGTTTCACTTCTCATCCAAGAAACTTCTTCAGCTGAAGAGAAGATCTGAGGAAGCTTCTTGGATGAGAAGCGAAACGTCTTCAAAGAAAAACCGGAAAGTCCAGTTGCCTCTTGAAAAAGCACCTTTGGGACATTTAATGTTAGTGTTTAATGAATAGATGGCATCAACTTCTTTTGGGGAGGGGGGAGGAGATAAGGCTTTACTTGCCACCCAAAGCAGCAAAACAAAAGATTTGAGGTATTTGTTGTTGCTTTACCTTTTGAATGGTATATTCCTTGCATGTTAGGTTAAACATATCCCGGACTTTTTTATATTCCATCATTTCTGGTTTCAGCTCTACCACTTTAAGGCGCATCGTTTCCTCCATGGCATCCCACTCCTCAGGAATTGTGGTGGTCAGATTATCTTTGCAAATGAATAGGAGACAATTCCGTAAGCGTTTACAAATTGCAGCTTCCCAATTCTGATTTTTAAGTACACGAATTAGGCCAAATATAAAAACGGCGTTAACATCTCTTACAACTTGGATTACAACATGACATCCAGTTTGAGGAGGTGGGCGGTCGAAAACAGGAGCAAATTATCTATTGAGTCTAGGCAAAAAGGAATTGGCCTAATTCAGGGGTCCCCAAACTTGGCAACTTTAAGACTTGTAGACTTCAACTCCCAGAATTCTGGGAGTTGAAGTCCACAAGTCTTAAAGTTGCCAAGTTTGGAGACCTCTGGCCTAATTCAATAGTGACGCTGCTGACTTGACTCCCCTCTGCCTAATAGTGCTGACCTTATTCTCAAACGCAGCATAGAGAAGCTCAAGGCACCTAATCATGATTCTACAAGCCATGTCTAAATGAATCCCAAGAACTATGTCTGGTTCCATGCATCAATGCCTTCTGACAAGACGGTACAATATTGTATTATGACCTGTTTGTCATTTGCCTGTTCACAGATGGGCGGGACAATGGATCAAGTAAAAATGGTGTATTACCTGCATTATATCTGGCATTAAAATACAGCAAAGGGTAGCTATTTCAAGCTGAAGCAAAACAAACAAACAAACAAATTGGGCAATGATCTTTAAAGGGTGTCTACTGAAAGCCACCTCATCCCAGCAGGGAAAGAACTCATTTAAGGAGGAAGCACCATCAGTTTCCTGTCTTTGAAACTCAAATACAGGCACTTATATCAAACGTAGGCATGTCTCAAACACCAGCATGGATTATACCAAAATAAGCTATGAGAATGAGCAATTTTATTTAAAAAATGCAGGACTTTTGGCTGCTTTTATGTAGGTAATTATTAAAATATATACTTTTTGTCCCTTTATTTTGTCTTGAAACTATCTATCAGCCTTCCCTAACATGTCGGTCTTCAACATCTATCAACATGCAGCAGGGAGGAAGAATTCCAAACACAACCATGATGGCAACCTTTGATGATGTCTCCATCTCCAAAAGGGAGAAAGTGTTGACCTTTAGCAGGGGTGTTCAGGGGGCTCCAGGTCACTACAAGATATTTACCTGGAGCCTTTGACTACCTCTGCCATACAGTGACAGAATTTGGATACCAGCAGGCAGCCAATTTGATGTAGTGGAGAGGAACTAAATTCAAGGGCTATATAAATAAGGAGACATGTAATTGGAGGGTGAAAGAGAGGAGGAGGAAAGAAAAGAAAGAAAGAAAAAGAGAAAGAGTGAAAAAGAGATAGAAAGAAAAAAGAGAAAGAGAGAAAAAGAAAGAGCTTCTTGGATGAGAAGTGAAGCATTTTCAAGGAAGAAACCAAGAAAGTCTAGTTGCTTTTTGGAAAAGCACTTTCAGGACAACCATGACCTAGATCAGTGGTCCCCAACCTTTTTTGTGCCATGGCCCGGTACCAGAATCACAAAATGATCCGCGGCCCGATACCGGCATCAGCACGCGTGACAAGGCAAGGCAAGCCGAGCGACCGGCCAGCCAGCCGTCCCCCGCTTCTCTCCGCCACCTTCAACTCCTCCTTTATACCTTTGTTGATGGGCTTCACTTTGGGACAGCTTTGGGACGGTCGCTCGGCTCACCTTGCCTTGGGTGCTGAAAGAATCCTCGTGCCTTAGCTTCATTCGAAGCCCCCCCCCCTTCGATGAAACTAAGGCGCGAGGATTCCTTCAGGACCCAAATGCCGCTTTCCAACCGGAAAAGCTCACCCTCATCAAACAAGATGGCGGCGCCCAGCAAACCGGCGGCCCGGTAGGAAATGTTCCACGGACCGGTACCGGTCCGCGGCCCAGTGGTTGGGGACCCCTGACCTAGATGATTGAGGATCTTCAATGAAGGGAGGGAGGGAGGGAGGGAGGATACAGAATGAAGTCATAAATGTTGACCAAGGTATAGAACACACCTTCTACTTTTTCAATACGCCGAAGGGCAATGCACATTCCCTGGTCATCGACAGCCTGCATTTTACTAGGATCCACTTTGTAACTCCTGTTGTTTATGGTCAGCTCATGCAGCCTCTGATGTTGTGCTGCAGCTTCTATCTGCATATTGGTCAGACTGTCAAAAGGTTTATATTCCCCATTGTCTTCATACCGCCACAAAACAAGGTTTGTCAGAAGCTCTGCCTTGGATTTTTCTTCTCTGTCCTCTCGGATCCTTCTCATCATCATCTGTATTTCTGTACTGGCTTGCAAGACATCTTTAGTTATCCCACAAATGCAAAGCGAGGGAAGAGAAGCTTCATTATCTAGTTTAATGGCAATGTGCAACTTTTTCTGGAGTTTCTCCAGGTTTTTATATTCGCTTTCTCCAAAGTTTGAGATTGATTCATCCGAGATAATATATTCATTCTGGGACTCTAAAATCAGGCTCTTAATCCACACCGCTGCACTTTCCACATTTTTCTGGTGGTCACCGCAAATCTGAAAAATGGCTGGCTCAACCGTTCTCTCGAAAAATAAGGCAGGTTTTAATTCCACAGCAGGTTTTTTGGTGGTAAAGAATTCTGTAACAAATCAACAAAGTCAAGGATTCAGTGCTTCTAACTAATGTGTCTGCCAGCCAAATATTTAAGACCCAAACGGAAGACATTTTCTTACCTGCTACTTTTGAGAAAAAGGATTTCGGTGTACGCATCTCACCACCAGATTTACTAGCCATGACACCTTTTCTCTGCATGCTCTCATAAAATATGTCTAGTAGATGCGGCTGGAAAATGATTATTTTAATTTCTCTCACCCCGGGGGCCGATGTTGTACTTGCATAGTCCACTACAGCATCAATCATGCTATCAGCTACCCTAACTGGATCGCGTTTTGCAATTCCTGCGGGGTGAATAAAAAGTGCATGTTTCAACCAAGTCTTTTATTTTACTAGTCAGTACTAAACCCCACCTTTCTTTGTGAAGGGAAAATTCTTCTAATATTGTACAATATCATGGAAATGTCAGCTAAAAATTCTCTACTGCTTTATTTTGGGTGGGAGGAGGAAGAATATTTTGACACTCCAAATATTGGATTCCAATCCTTAACAGTTTTAGAAAAAATGGTTAATTATCAGAAATTTGGGAGAATTGCAATCCAAAAATGTCTGATTAAGGAAACAATAGATTCTTCCAGGTGATCACAAGTCTTAAAAAGGTATTGTTATTCTTTCTTGACAAGGTCTTCCCTTTAACCCAACATACCCAACCCATTCCCTTGACATTGTTATTGTTTTAACCATTTAGTCATTTAGTCAACTCTTAGTGTCTTCAAAATCAAGCGCTCTCCATGCTACCCTGTCAAACACTGTTTCTTTCAATTGTTGGTCAACTTTGTATCAGATCTGATGTTATCAAGCCAGCGTGTTCTCTGCTTGCCTCTTCTTCTTGTTCACCTAACCATACCTAGCATTGTTGCCTTCTCCAATGAATTTACACGCATGATATGGCCAAAGTAGATCAAAAGTACTCTTATGGTTTTAGCCTCCAGTGATGTGTCTGGTTTTATACAACTTAACACCTCTCTGTTGGTTACTCTGACTGTCCAAGACACTTCCCTTGAAATAACCACCAACTATTGGCCTGCAACTTAGTTTTGAGTCCCACTCAATTTTCTAAATAGATTGAGGGGCCCAAATTTAAATTAGTTTTCAGCAGCCAAAACCCCAGCTCACAACTTAATATCCACAGTGATGCTATTTAGGATTATGATGCAACATGAGGTGATCCTACAACATTATTACTAGAACTTTTATTATGGCCCTTTCTACTTATACAATTTTTCACAAGGCAATACAGACCTGTCCCAATTGCTGGAAACACAACAGATGTAAACTGCCTCTGCTCGCATTCCATGAGTGTTTGAGAGACTTGATTTTTGATATCATCGCTGTGCACAAGATGGATTATATTTTTACAAGGCAGATTTCCTCCTTGAGTGCATATGAGGTTATCATGTGGCTGGGAAGCTGAATGAAAACAAAAGTCAGCTAGGAATCAAGCCAGGAATCAACAGGAATACAATTTCCATATATGAGAACAGCTGGATTATATATTGCAACAAATGTACAAATTAGTTTGCTTTTGGCTGAAAACGAAGAATAAACCCCAAAACTATGGGTTTATGGTTAGCAAGTATCAGCCAGAACAGTATGACTAGTTCAACAAATGGCCATTCAAACCAAGTGTGGTTTAGTCAATAGGTGGAATCAGTTTATGCTTCCTTTGTTACCTGCATAATCCATATCTGCAATTTCATTTTATTCTATTTACACATTTTTAAGTTAATGCAGTTCTAGGTAAATGTGATTGATATGAAACATTGTTCACAATGTTAATAACAATGTACAAACAATCCAATGTATTTGACTTTCCACAACTGTTTTAGAAGTATCTTGAAATTGATAAACAACCGATTAAGCCATAAAATCCTACTAAAAACATTGTCCTTACCCAGATCATTACATTCTTTCACCACTTGTGGACCAGCACCTTGCATAATTGCTTTGGAAACACCTTTTAAATAAATAAAGTCAGTTTGAGCAGATGAGATAAACATGCCTGGTCATATTTAAAGCTTACACTGAACAGAACAATCATTTCAATATGTGAAGCTCTGACTCCATCTTTTTTCTCTAAGGCAAGGACAACCTTTTTAAGTTCAGAGCCCAGAAAGACCCAAACATTAATTCCATTTATAGGGTTGGGAAAAAAGAGCCCCTTTGATGATAATCATACAGAAAAAGGGGAGAGAGTTTAATGAGGCCTGAACCAATTTCAAAACTCACAGGATTCAAAATGGAGGCTTTATGGTGAATTGCTCCTGAAGACCTCCTGTTGTCATAGAGGAAACCCTCTCCTTCAGAGATAATAAAGGAACATATGGATTCTTTGTCCATTGCTAATTATTTTGTGACTTTCTCTTAAAGTTTGCTTCTTTCTTTGTGCAGGAGAGATAAGGGGGAATTTGGCTCTCAGGAGTGGAAGGGAGATCTCTACCCAGGCCTCAGGAAACAGGATGCAAATGGTCAGCATACAAGCTTCTCTATGAGAAGCCAGATCCTGAAATATCAAGACTTCATGTAGACAAAAGAAAACAGTTCTTCACATACTGCGTAATTCACCTATGGACTTTTATTACTCCATGAAGTAATGATGGCTATTAATCTGGATAGAGGTTAACAAGGAATGGTTACACCTCAGGGGAACAGCTTTATCTGGGTTATTAATCTTGCAATTCAGTGATACCTCCACCTTGCCTCCAAATATTGCTACAGGAAGGGTTATGTATAAATATTGGGGCAAAATGAGCCTTGACATAATTCAGCATGGCTGTTCCTATAAATGATAGTTCCCCACCTTTGAGGTACCTGCATCACTTACTAATAATGCAGCTGAAATAAGAAAAAAGGCTACCACTTGCTTAACTATAGTATCAGGGACCAGAATTTCCATCACTAAGCAATGGGAGCAGTGGTACGATTCAACCGGTGTACTCTACATTTTAAAAAGCTCATTTTCAACTTAATTACTTACCTTCTACTGCAGCCCCTGGGACTGGAACCGCTGACGCGCGGTGAACTGCTCTGCTGCACAAATCAGCTGTGCTAAAAATCCAGGCAATAAAGCACAGGAAAGAGCAGGGGCAGGTAGGCAGGGCCAAATGCTCACTGGAACTACCGGTTCGAACCGGTAGAATCTCACACCTGAATGGGGATCCTAACATGCAACATCCTCTGACCGCATCCCGGCATTCCCGGTTACCATTGTTAAGCCAGGATCACAAGCCGTTAAGCAAGTCCCAGCCAGCTTGCAAGCGGGTATGTTGCTGCTGAGCAGGTGAAGGGTGTGCTGGAGGTCGACCTGAATGTGGAGGGGCCAGTGGTGGCTGCTGCCAGAAAGGAGGTGGTGTTAAGTGACCTACAAGCATGACTTATGACCTTCCCTGCCAGCTTTCCCATTGGCTTTGATTATAGGAAGTTGGCAGGGAAGATTGCAAATGGCAGTCATGATCGAGGAATGTTCTAACCATGGTAAAAGTGAGCCAGCTGTTGAGTGTCCAGATTGTGATCATGGGGTTGCAGGAGTACTGAGATGGCTGGAACTCCATGGACTGGTCCTAAGTACTCATTCAGTGCCCCCACTCCGAATGGTTGTTGAACGAGTGGTCACTGAATGAGGACTATCCGTACAACCATAGTAAGTCCTTTGACATGAGATGAGTGATTCTTTTCAGCAGATTATTACTTTTTAAAAATAATGTTACCCTCCTGTACCACACCCACCAAAACTGGACCATCTAGCACGCTTCTTAACTCCAGCAAACAAAAGGAAACAAGCTAGAGAACAAGTGCCTAATTTTATGACAAAATTTGAGGCAGGACACCTATAGTGTTGAAAAACATACCATTTCTGAGATTAAACGTTTGATTAGTTATGTTTACGATGGCATCTGTCTTCTGTTTAGTAATATCTCCCTCTTCCAGCTGCAACTCAACTGAGCCAATTTGCATTTTAAGAATTCCATATTTTAGAGCTGAACTCGGCTCAAAGAAAGCTATAAAAAGGTAAAAAAAGAAGTTGAGACAGACAAATCCATTTATTCTATATTCCTGCCTCCCAACATCTGTGACTGCATAATTTTTATCCTACACTTCCCTATAAATGTCTCTCTCTGTACTGAGTTCATGAATTCAATATAGTTTCAACTGATAGTCAAAAGTGCTGGGCTAGATGACAAAATCTTAGATTTAATTAAAATTTTAATAAAAGTTGTCCGATTTAAACATCACTTAATTTAGGGCATGAGTATTACAACATTTTCTTGGCTCTGAAGTGCCCCGATAGGCACCGTATCCTAAAAACTAACAGTAAAATATGTAGCTACCCTCCATTTGCACTTAATTGCACTAAATCAAATAAAATTAACTGAATTTCACTATGGTTAGACATTTAATAATTTTCTTCTGCATATGAATAGTCTTTGGATAATCTCTGGCAATCTCTGAGATGAAGCCTCCCAGGTGTTCATGTGTGGCTCAAGGCCTTGAATTGTGGCCATGGGTTTTGGCGTAATATAAACCAGCAAGAACAGACTTCTGGCTTATGTGACCTTGCCTCCTTTTCATCCTCTTTATCTACTGTTGCTGAAGCCACAACTATTGGAAACACCTGCATTCTGTCTTTAAACTCCAAGCTACTAGCTCATGTCCAAAATAGGCTCCTATCTCAGAAGTGAAACAAGTAGGTCATTAGAAGGGCAAGAATCTGAGAGGCCTCTAAAGATATGAGAGGAGACAGCTGCACAACCCTCCAAAGAGCTGCTTTGATTTGATGACTCATCCCATCTGCCCCCAGCCTACTGCATGCGCGCATGCGTGCACACACACACACACACACACACACACACAGGGTCATCATTAAGAGGGAGGAGAAGCAACTGTGTTCTGCTCTGCTGTGCAACCCTATCCTAGCATCCTGCAAATTGTTCCTCTGCAGCCCCTGTATCAAAGCCTCTTCCAGGAGCAGCGCAGGCTTCTATGGCGTGAAAATGTCTGATCCCTCACATTCTCCTGAGCAGGGGTCTCCAACCATGGCAACTTTAAGACTTTGCTGGCTGAGGAATTCTGGGAATTGAAGTCCAAAAGTCTTAAAGCCGCCAAGGTAGGGAGACCCCTGCTCCAGAGTACCCAGTGACACTGGAATACAAACAGTCCTTGATTTATGAACATAATTGAGCCCGCAACATCGGTCATAAGCTGTGACGGTCCTAAAGAGGGGTCATCGTGTGACTGTCCCCAATTTTTATTATCTTTTTTTGCAAGTCGTTGTTTAAGCACACTCATTATTCGCCATGGAACGACCGTGCAAAAAAAAAAAAAAAAACACAGTCATGTACTGCAAATGGCTGTAAATATGAGGCTGTTGCCAAACACCCTAAATGTGGCCACATGATGGTGGTGGGTCTCAAATCCAGGCTCTAAGTAGCTTTTTCAGAGTTGTTGTAACTTCAAACGGTCATTAAGCAACTGGTCATAAGTTGAGTCTACCATGGTAGGTATCCCTAACTTTGGCAAGGGACAGGCAGGGGACATGTTTGAAGAGGATCTAAAACAGCTACCTCCAACCTTTTGGGCACCAGGGGCCAGTTCCACGGAGGGATTTTTCTGCGGACCAGAAGGGCCATGGTTTTGTGTGCTGACTGCATCCTGTGAATGGGGCTTCCCTTGTTTGCATGGCCCAATTTTTGGCATACCATGGCCCGTTGATGGTCCACGGACCAGGGATTGGAGACCCTTGATCTAAAGTGTTCCAAGGATGTAAAATTGGATGTATCTTTTCTGCCATATGGAGAATCGCACCTCCTCTATAGCACGAAGCTCTCTTGTCAAGGCAAAGCTAACTCTTCTTGTACAGAATAGAAGACAATAAAATATCCTTTCTTTCCTCAGACCTTATTAGTCTTTTTTGTTTTACTCCAGTTAAGGCTTTACAATACTCTGGTTCACTATGTTTTATTCTTTCTCATTTTTCACAAAAGATTTTTATTTCTTAATTACACATGCACTGATGATGTTACCTAGTTTGGTAGTGAAACGTCTGCTAAGAAACAACAACAACAACAAACCCACCAAGCTCAGAGACCTCCAAAGACCCACAATTAAGTTTTACCTTGACTTCCCTGCTGAAAATTCTCAGATGAAGCTTTGGACACTGAGGAGCTTGTTTGGCTTACACTCAGCCTACTGTTTAATTCATCCATGAACGCCTAATAAGAAAACGGGGAAACACAATTAACAAGACTACAAAGGCAAGTGCAAATTAGAGATAGAGCTTCACAACACATAGGCAGAAATTAAATGGTGGAGTGGGGGAGCAGAGGTGGCATTCAGCAGGTTCTGACCAGTTCTGGAGAACCGGTAGCAGAAATTTTGAGTAGTTTGGAGAACCAGCAAATACCACCTCTGACTGGAGATTTTACAATATCCTTCCTCTGCTATGCCACCAAGCCACGCCCACAGAACCAGTAGTAAAAAAAATGTTAATCCCACCACTGGGGGGATGGGGTGTACATGCATAGAATTGCAGACAGCCAGAATCAGCTTATTATCACTACTATTTGGTTTCTTTTTTCCTACTATTTTTATTTGGAATTGCAATTGGTTATTTCACAAGTGGATTACGGTCTAGAAGAACCTGAAGATTTTGAATTGTCTGAAATGAGTAGGAAACTAACAGCCCCTGGTTCCTCTATTTCTTTACCATTTGGAGGACAACGTTCAATACAGACAATGTTACAGCAAGAAAAAGAACAGGAAAAAGTGACCCTGCAGATGATTATGCAAGGAATTCAAAATATTCAAAGAAGAACAGAGAATACTGAAAAGAGAACAGAGAACATTGAACCAAGAACAGGGAAAACTGATGAAAAGGTGAAGAACATTCAACAAATTATGATGATTCCAAAAAATTGAAGAAGATAAACAAAGAGATAAGAAGATTGGAGACATTGATAGCAGATTAACTGTGGTTGAACAAGATATAAGTGGAATCCTGACATGGGAGATGGACAGATCAGAATTTTATCTCAGATTCCAAACCATAGAGGAAGAAAAGGGACAAAACCTAGCTGAGATAATGATAGAAAGTTTGGCTGAAGCTTTGGAAATAACTGAAGAGAAGATGATGGATGGAATAGATTAGGTCTATCGAGTCTTCACAAGATATGCAATGAGAAATAGCTTACCAAGAGAAGTTCACATCAGATTTACAAAGAAAGCCATTAAATGCAAAGTGGCAAGAGAGAAAACATTGAAATATAAAGGAGACTATGGTTCTGAAACAAGTACCCAGAAGAGTGAGAGAGATGAGAAGAGAATACTGATTTCTGACCAAAATGCTACTTAAAAAAGAGGTAAATTATAGATGGCTGATTCCAGAAGGTTTAATGTTCACCTGGCAAGAACAGAGACATAGAATTGACTCAGTTGAGAAAGCTGAATCATTTTACACAGAATTTTTTGGAGGGAAAGAAGAAGAGGCAGAAAAAGAAATCTCACTAATTGAATACCAAGAGGACTGCCAAATGGCGATTAAAAAAGAAGAAGGTGCAGTAGGTGGAAAGGTGGAAGCCAAAGAACAACGTGAACCAAGATCTACGAGAGCTGCTAAACCTAACTACAAAATATAACCATGGAAGAGAAAAAACTGACTACAATTAATATAAATGGACTTAACTCAGCTGTTAAAAGGAAATTTTTCCATAAATTAGAGAAATTAAAATTTGATATAATCTGCCTACAAGAAGTACATATCAAAAAGCAATATGAACAATTGTTGATACAGCCAAAACTAGGGAAAATATTTACTTCCTTGACACAATGTAAGAAAAGAGTGGTTTTATACATTAAAGAGACCATCCCAGCAAAATTGATTTATACTGATGACGATGGAAGAATACTAATGGTGGAAATAATGGACAATAATATGAAAACACTCCTGATTGCAATCTATGCCCTGAATGACAATCAAGAATTTTATTAAAAATTACACATGAAAATAATTGAACTGGACTATGCTAATATAGTTATGATGGGAGATTTTAATGGAATTGTAGATAATAAACTGGACTATACAGCACAGAAAACAATAAAGCAAAACAGAAAGACTCTCCCTAAATTTTTTTTTAAAATGGTAGATGAAATAAACTTAAAAGATACATGGAGAGAAAGAAATGCTAAAGCCAAACAATACACCTTCTACTCAAATAGACATTTATCATGGTTCAGAATAGATATGATATGGATGTCAACAGAATTGTTAGCTAATATTCAAGAAATAAATATTGAAACAAGTACTTGGGCAGATCACAATCCAATGACAATTAAATGGAAAGGACAAAGAAGATCTAGATATTAAAGGAAAAAGACTTCACACAGTGGATGGAGAAAGAACTGGCTTTCTTCTTTAGAGAAAACAAAAAAGAAGATACATCAATTCAGAATGTATGGGATACAATGAAGGCATATGCCAGAGGCTTGATAATAGATGATACAAGGAAAAGAAATACCATGAAAAAACTAGCCTCTAAGGCATTAGAGGATGAGTATAAAGGACTTGAAAAAGAGCTACAGAAAATGCCACAGAAAAAGGACATTAAGTTAAAAATGGATATAATCAAACATAAAATGTGTCTAATAGAAAAAGAAGAATTAGCACAGAAAATTAGAGGTGCTAAACAGAACTACTTTGAAGATGCAAACAAACCAGGTAGATGGTTAGCAAATAAACTGAGAAAGGAGAAAGAATCAAGGAAAATATTGCAAGTAATAGATGACCAAGGCCAAGTTTGCTATGGTAGTAAAGAGAAGAAGGAAATCATACGAGACTATTATGGGAAACTATACACACAAGAGAATATTGATGAGGAAAGAGTTAAACAGTATTTACAGAATGCTAATTTACCTCAGATACCTAAAGAGATTGAAGCAATGTTAGAAAGCAATATAACGATGATGGCGTTAACTGAAGCACTCAAGAAGCAAAATAATGGAAAGGCACCAACCCAGATGGACTTCCAGCGGAATTTTATAAAACATTACAAGAATCGTTATACCTTCCACTGCTACACGTTATGAATGAAGTTATATTAAAGAATATACCTAAATCATGGTCAGAAGCTTATATTATACACTTGTCCCAAAAGAGGAGGCCGATCCGTTACAAATCAAGAACTATAGACCTATTTCCTTACTAAACGCAGATTATAAATTTTTTGCTTCAATATTGGCAGAAAGACTTAAAAAATATTTAAACAATTTTATCCATCCTGATCAAAATTGATTTCTGCCAAAGAGACAAATTAAAGATAATATGAGAATAATCTTGGATACTTTGGAATACTACGAGGCACACCCGGAACAAATGGCTTTGATATTTCTAGATGCACAGAAGGCATTTGATAATGTGAATTGGTGATTCATGTTATTACAACTGGAACAGATGGGCTTTGCTAAAAATTTATCCAAGCCATAGAAGCTATATACCATAAGCAAATGGCAAAGGTAATGAAAGAGGGAGAACTGACAGATTCTATTGATATAAGAAAATGAGTGCCCACTATCACCTCTGTTGTTTGTGTTAACCTTGAAAGTGCTAAACAGAAATATTAGAGAAGAAAAGGATATAAAAGGGATGAAAATTAAAAAGAAAGAATTTAAGTTGCAAGCATTTGCAGATGATCTGGTTTTCATTTTAGAAGACCCACTAGAAACAGCATCAAAATTGATAGAAAAGATAGAGGCATAAAGAAAGGTGGCTGGTTTGAAAATAAATAAAGATAAGACAAAGATCTTGACAAAGAATATGCTATCAAGGCAAAAGGAAGAACTGATAGATCTATTGAAAATTCAGGTCACAAATAAGATTAAGTATTTCGGGATACATTTGACAGCAAGATGCAGTACACTAAAAGAGAATAATTATATCAAACTTAAGCAGCAGATAGCGTTAGATTTGGCGAAATGGGAAAATTTACAGCTCTCATTAATAGGGAGAATATCAACAATCAAGATAATTATATTACCCAGAATTTTATATTTGTTCCAAACAATTCCAATTAGGCTTGGAAAAGATTACTTTGAAGATTTAAATAAAATTGTGTTGAAATATATATGGCAAGGTAAGAAAGCAAGAATAAAGCTAAAACTTTTGCAAGATGCTAGAATAAGAGGAGGATTTGGTTTGCCTAATTGGGAGTTGTACTACCAAGCTACAAATTTGATGTGGGTTAAGGAATGGATAACATTAAGAAATACATGATCTGTTGTTGGGGTGGCAAGCTTTACTATGGTATAAAGGAACGAGATCACAGGGGTTGTACGGGAGTCTGTGGTTAAACTGGGAGAAGATTAAAAGACAATGTTATTTGAAAATTCCAGTCTGGCTATTGACTATTGAAGCATTTTTCTTATCCGATAATACATAAAAAGGAACAAACAGTTAGATATGGTAAAATATTGAATGAAAAGGGTGAACTTAAATCTATACAAAAATTAGAGGAACAAGGTATAAAGATGAATTGGTTTTCATATGCGCAAATACATTCAAGGTATGACAAAGACTCTAAAACGGAAGGTTTCTATGACAAACTGACTGATTTAGATAAGATTTTGACAGGTACTGATGAAAAAGTGATTAAAAAATTGTATGGATATATACTTGAAATTAAACTAGAAGAAGAACAAGTTAAAGAAATTATGATTGCTTGGGGGAAGAATTTTGGATATGAGATTGATCTAGAGAAATGGCAAAAATTGTGGTCTCAAAATTATAAAATGACAATGTCAACAGCATATAAAGAAAATTTGTATAAGATGTTTTACAGGTGGCATACCATCACCGGAGGAAATCATTAAGAAAATATTGGAATGTGCTGAAATGAGTAGATTGACATTTGAAATCAGAGAGCAAGATGATAAACAATTTTATAGAATTTGGGATCTATTCTATCAATGGTTAGACAATAAAACTTGGTAATGAAATATGTAGTTACTTAGAAAATAATAAATATATAAAGAGGTATTCTTTTATTATTATATCTACAAAATGAT
This sequence comes from Pseudonaja textilis, assembly GCF_049901715.1. NCBI lineage: Eukaryota > Metazoa > Chordata > Lepidosauria > Squamata > Elapidae > Pseudonaja > Pseudonaja textilis. The sequence continues at coordinate 211,529,764 of NC_141990.1, forward strand.
TGTAGGATAGGTTTGAGATGATATGAACTGTCATAAAACAATTTAAGTTAAATATGATTATTTCGTAAAATATGAATGAATAGTCAAATGATGATATTAATGTATTTAATACTTGATTGAAAATATGAGAATATATACAATGTAATTGTAATTGAAGACTATGAAATGGAAGCACAACACAATTTGTAAACCAACTGGCACACTGTATGTATATATATGGAAAATGGCTTGATGTTTTTATGTTTTGTTTGTCTATGTTCGTTTTAAAAACCAATAAAAATTAAAAAAAATATGAATCCCTCCACTGGGGGGGAGGGGGTATACATGCACAGAATTGCAGACAGCCAGAATCAGCTTTTGAAGCTGCTAAAGAGACTATGAAGAGGATCCAGTTATTTTAATAACCTGTAAAGAGGTACATGGTTTGCATTCCTGCAAAGTCACTTATTTGACTGCTTTGTACAGCTCTAGTACCATTAGATCTTTTTCTTAGAGTTGTGACCAGATGGTTAAAAGGAACAGCCCAAAGAGGGGAGGGGGGAAATAAGCAATGTAAGGCAAATTGCAAAAAAAAAAAAAAAAGAGAGAGAGAGAGAGATGAAAATTGAAGTGGAATTGCTTTCTACCCAAAACAGAATTTTATTAAAGCAGATTCTCCAAAGCCAACGTCTACTGTGTTTTCAGACACTAAATGTCCAAGACTGTTAAGCAACGGTTTAAAAAAAATTATGTTTTTTGAGACAGGCATGAGACAAGCTAAGAAAGTCTGATAATGTTGTCAGCAGAATCAGGATCTTCTGGAGCCACATTTTGGGTGCAACACTTTTCAAAGAAACTGCAGCGAAATAAAAAAAAAAAATACCTGGGTGGTGGCAGCATCACTGGAATGAAGCACAAAATGAACTTCTTTAAGGGACTTTGGATTTTCAGCTTGACTGAACTTGAAAACTTCATCAAAAAAGAGTTTGGCCACATACTGCTTGGGATATCCGAGATTTCCAGTTCCAATAGCTGGGAAGGTGATGGAACTCAGAGAGAGCTGTTCAGTGACTTTCAGACATTCCTTAATTATGTTCCGTAAGTCCTGGGGGATCACAGAACAAAATTCTCTTAGAATATTTTTTTAAATGATTAGTCTACAATGAACTATGCCTTGGCGTTAATTCTACTAATGGTATGAATAAAAACAAATTGGAACATGAATATAGCTGCGTTAATCGGGCAAAAGGATGTGTCTATCAGTTAATTTGCCAGCACATTGTGCTATCATGCTGGACTATCCCAAGCCAATAGACAGTAGACACCCAAAGCCAAGTGGATGAAAATAGATACAGGTTGTTCCCAACTTACGATCACAACTTGCTAATTGAGAAATTCGTTAAGTGTGTTTTGCCCCATTTTACGATTTTTTTTTGCCACAGATGTTAAATGAATCACTGCAGTTGTTAAATAAGTAACATGGTTGTTAAGTGAATCTGGCTTCCCCACTGTCTTTGCTTGTCAGAAGGTCGCAAATGGAGATCCCGTGATCCCAGGACACTGAAACCGTCATAAATGTGAGACAGTTGCCAAGCATCCAAATGTAAACCACGTGACCATGGGGATGCCAATGGTCAAAAGGGTGGAAAATGGTCGTAAGTCCCCTTTTTCAGTGCTCTTGCAACTTTGAACTGTCACTGAACAAACTGTTGTAAGTCGAGGACTACCTAGATCTAGGAAAAGTTCTCTAAAATTTTTCTTAGTCACGACATTTATTTTCTTCTTCGTGGTCACTTAGGTTAAAAGGGAAGCCACCAATTCCTAGTAAATAATGAAACCTGAGTAGTGAAAGGTAGGATATAACCAACGATGCGTAAAGGACCTTCAACCTTTGCTTAAAAGCCTATTCACTTGTAAAGCTTATCCATTGTTGTTTCCAGGAAGCCCTTGCTTACCGAATGTCTTGTTTAGCGACTGTTTCAAAATATGGCAGTGTGGAACAAAGTAACCTTGTGACCATTCCTCAATCTTACAACAGTTGCTGTGTCCCCACAGTTACGTGACAGATTCGGGGGTTTCACAACGGATGGGCATTTATAGTAGACTTATATACCGCTTCATAGTGATTTACAGCCTTCCTGGCTCTGCGAACCAGTGAGGAGGGGGAGAGAAGATGGTGCCATGCAAGCAGCAGGTGTGCATGCTCCTGTGTGCCGCTCCATTTGCACAAGCGGTGGGTAGGCACACACGCCGCTCACACAAATGGAGCTTTGTGAGTGAACGCAAGTACCCGCCACAGGTGCAAATGGAGCTGCAATTCGCCTGTTGCTGTACGTGGCCCAATTCCAAACAGGCCACAGCCCAGAGTTTGGGGACGACCTGCACACAAATACATTCTCACTGCAGTAGCACCACTGAACAGTTCTGCAAAAATGCATCAAAGGCTATCAAAATTTCTAGGGAAGAAGATCAGGGATAAGTGCACCTAGTTATGTATCCAAGGTATCGAAAAGACCCTTTACCTTGTTTTCTGATTTCTTTCTTTGATTCCAAGCAGGTAAAACAGCATGAAGAACGTGAAGGCAGCTCAGGTCATAACCACTAGTTTTGAGCACACAGCCTTCCTTGATGTCTTTCCCTTGACCTTCTTGGGTCAACTCCACTTGGAGTTCTCCTCCTGCTTTAGCCAGAAGAGCCTTGGAAAGTGGTCCTTTGTCCAGCTGCAAATCTCTGGCGACACTATTGACAATCACATCGGTCTAAAAATGACACGTTGGAATAGGTGATTAAAACTGAAGGGACTCAAACCTGCACTAACCTGACAAAACACAGGCACACTCCAATATTATGCATAACTAAAAATATCTAATCATAACTGTGATATTCAACAGGCATCTCTGAACCTTTTATCAATCAACAGGGAGATTATCTTCCAATGATATGAATTGTCATCCACCTACCTCCCTACCTACCCATATTTGCTGTAAAAAATTCCCATTTTTTACTCCCACCACAGATTCAAATATATGGTCCTATATACCATTTTTCTAGCAGCTTACATCCGAAGATCTTTTTCGTAAATAGGTGGAGATTGTTGGAATTAAAAGAACAAGAGTGACAAGTTGTGTTGTGCAGCATTAGCCCTCAAAAAAGGATACAAAGAATGAGACCTCAAGGGCATGTAGAAGATCTTAGATTTTAATTGTCTCTTTGAATTAATATGTAGTACTATATCATTCTGAATACGTTTTGTACACAAGTGTTTGCCCTGCAGTTTGTCAAGGTTCTTCTCCATCTTCCTTCCTGCTTTCTCATATTTCTGGAACATTATTGCCTGCTTAACTATAAGCTCACTATTAATCCTGGCTTGTTCCATTAAAAAAACAAAAACCCATGTGTATGTACTTTAATTAAAGGTGGCCACATTAATCACACATATCTCAATTCTATATTAAAATAACTATAGTCTACTTACCGCTGCCTCTTCAATCCCTTTCTTCAGAAGCACAATTTTTAAGCCTTCAGCTGTCATCAACATTTCCGGTTCTGGTTGGATTTTTGCCACAGAACGCTTAGCTTCGGGAAATGGGTCGGCTGTAGAAAGTGAGGGCCCAAACACTTCATTCAGGGTTTCAGAAAAAGCTTGAACAGTATCATCTCTGATATCCATAAGGTAAATCTGTTTTAGGCAACTGTTCTCAGAAAAATCGTCTAAGCTTTCTTTGACGGCTGTTACAATGGAACGGGTACACTCTTTTAATGGAAATCCAAAAATCCCAGAACTTATGGCAGGGATAGCTATGGAGCGATGCTGGCAGCGGTCTGCAAGCTTTAAACTTTCCCTCACAGATTGTTTTAACAGCTTTATGCATTTTTCTTTTTCGGCACTCTGCCACCTTGGCCCAACAGCATGAATCACCTGTTTACATGGCAGCTTCCAAGCATTTGTGATTATTGCACAGCCAGGCTTCAAAGAGCCACGTTGCCTCACTAGATCCTTACACTCTTTTTGGAGCTCTGGACCTGCTGCTTCCAGCAGCCTACTTGCGAGACCACCAATGTGCATCAAATCTACATTTGATGCGTTGACTACAACATCAGCCGAACACTGGGTCAGGTCAGCTTTCTGAAGAACTACCAGAATGCCGTTTCCTAGCTTCACTTTATAGCACGGCTGCTGTTCCTCTCCATAGCTGTTCCCTTCTGCTCCAGTTTCTTCCACCTCTTCTGTGCCTTCCTGAATCCTGATCAAACAGTTAAACCTCTGTCTCGCACCATTAATGTACAACTCTTCTTGTTCTTTGAAGAATGACTTTGCCCCTGGTTTATCAATGGCTATGCTAATAGCATGGAGAGAAGACAGAATGTTATGAAAAAGTTCAACTCCCTTCAGAACTGCAACTCTGGGTCCTTCAAGGGAAATCACTTTACGACTTCTCAATATACCAAAATGTATTTTTACACCTTGTCCATTTAAATTGTTCCACTTTGGGCTCTTTTCCTGTTGTATATACATTACAACAGCAGCAGACTTAGTTTTGATATTTCTCTGAATGTATGTATGGTTGTCAACAAAATCAGAGAGTTTCTGATGGGCGGTGGCCACTTCTTTGAAATAACCTGCAATGACTATTTTACCTTCCTGTTCTTCAATTAAGATGGTTTCACCCGAACAATTGTACTTCTTGTACAACTGCTCCGTTAGTTCCTGCCATTCATTCTTTTTTGTAACCGAGCAGTCTTCCAGTTCAATACTTTGGAAAGTCAGATCTTTCTTGAGCTCCTCCTCAGCTCTGTGAAGGTCCTGAGGAATTCCTCCAAACAGTAGTACAGACTTATCACTGAGTTCATAGTAGGCATTTATCATTTTGGTCCAGAATAGGAGCCGAGACAGAGACTCATTATCAACATGTTGAAGAAAAACAAAAATATTAGAATGTATATCAACAGGCTTCTGAACCATGCTGGACATTCTTTCAAGGATGTCACTTTTTAGTTTAAAAACTTCAGCAGGTAGGCCATGCAGAGTTATACGTTCTTTGGAAGCATCGTAAGTAATCTTTAGCTCTGGATATGCTAAGCAAAGATTCTCTTGTAATCCACAATTGCATAAAATGGCATATTTGCAAGCAGTAATCGATATGGTTTCCTCTATTGTCGATCTCTCTCTTTCCATCTTTCTAAGAACATTTTCTATGAGCATATTCATTTCCTCCTCTGCTTCCTTTACACTGCCCGCTGCCCCCACCAAAATCACTTCTCTCTTTGAAGCATCTGTTACGATTAATATGTCATCTTTTACTAGACTGTTTCTTATGGCTTCCCACAATTCAGAATTTATTTCACGCCTGACAACTTTCTGCCGTGACAGGATCTGTGTAAGAACGGTTAAGGCGTCTTCTTTCCAGGTCTTAATCGAGGATCGTTTTCTCTTTGACACGTCAAGGGAAGGATGTACCATGATTTCCGGATTTCCGCAGACTTCAGAAGGCCATTTGATCTCACAACAATGGCCCGCCATTTCGAGTGTTATTTCCTGAAGTAAATAGTTCTGCTGTAGAAATCTCCAGTGGTAGGGGTCAATAGACACAGAGAATGGATCTGGCACCTTAATTTGTAGTCTTTCTTTCCCATACAGGGCAGCTCCCAAAGATTTGTAGTACGGATAAACAGAAACAGGGCCATTCATAAGAGAATGCTTTCGCTGCAAGATGGTAGCTACAACTTTAAAAAAATAACAAGGAGATGAAAATTAGAAAAAAAGCTTCACCGAACCTATCCTGCAACTTTTACTTAAAATACATTTGAATTTATTGTAGGGCACACTGAGCAATTGTAACAGTAAGCTTTCTACAGTTCTAAACCCTCCATCCTCTTTCAGAAAGAGGACATTGGTATGGGTTTGGGGAAAAAGAGTTAAAAGTATCATTGTTTGTCCCCACACAGGTAAATTATTGGCTAGATGGCAACTGCCCCAAAGCCCTGTGGAAAACTGGAATTTAGGAAGTTAAAGTTGGCAAGGAAAACAGGAGCATCATAGGTGTTTGATTTCCTTCCCATGTTTCTTTGCCCAGATGGGGAACCTCATCCTGTCTGTTTTCGTATCTTACAGCTAGCTTGCTTGCTTGGCTTGTCTGTTTACAACTTAATGGCTGCCACTTAGATCTAAGCTCCCTGCTGTCTTGTTTCTGAAGTACTGACCTTGCTGTAGATAATAAAATAAACATTATTTATTCCTTGTTTGGAGTGTCAGGTGTATACCAGATACTCCAAAATCACTTGGGCCTGATAAGCCTAATTAGAAAAGAAACCTGAATCCATGTATTTGTTCTGCCCTATTCAGATTCCAACTCTTGGAGACACATTCCCATTGAAGAAGGAGGTGGTGGCAATTTACACTCAAATATAGGTAGTCCTCAACTTACAATAATTCATTGAGTGACGTTCGAAGTTGCAACAGCACTGACAAATGATGTATGACCATTTTTCACACTTACGACCATTGCAGCATCCCCATGGTCAGTAGTCAAAATTCAGACACCTGGCAACCGGCTCATATTTATGATGGTTGCAATGTCCCAGGGCCATGTGATCACCTTTTTGTGACCTTCTGACAAGCAATCATTGGGGAAGGCAGATTCATTTAACAACTGCAGTGATTCACTTAACAACTGTGGCAAGGAAAATCGTAAAATAGCGCAAAACTCACTTAGCAACTGACTTGCCTCACAACAAAAATTTTGGCCTCAATTGTGGCCATTAAGTCAAGGACTACCTTGTAGCCCAGAACTCAGGTAGAGAGATGGAGGGTACAGATCAAGAATGGATCAGCAGGCTTGGTAGTCTTTCAGATAAAGTAATTATGAATCAAGATGTGGGTTTTGTAAAGGAAAAAGAATTGGGAATTTTTCCCATCCAAATCAGTACGATTCCAAATATGACAACTGTCTCTCTCTGTTATTTCCTTGCTGCTGCTTCCTTCTTCTCTTATCCAATTACTGGAACCAGTCAAGGACAGCCAGTATCTCCCTTTCTATTTTCACAACAACTCCCTGTAAAACAACCACCATAAAACTTTACAGCTGTCAAACATCCCTGAATTGGAAAGTACTGACCTTGGAAAAATGTCTGGCCCAGAAATCACTGATTAAGAAGAACCAAAAACAAAATCCACCTGTGCTGGATTCAACAAAAGGCCTGCCTAGTCTATTTTTCTATTGCCACAAGGATCCATAAACAAAAGATAAAATTATGTCTTCCTCCCAGTTGTTAGCCAGCATATGTCTTGAAAGAGACCAACTGTTTCTTAAACAGGAAGCGATACATTCACAGAGGAATGCAATCAAGATCAAATGAGGTACTAATACCACTCTATAAAGCCTTAGTAAGGCCACATCTAGAGTACTGCATCCAGTTTTGGTCACCACACTATAAAAAAGACATTAAGACTCTAGAAAAAGTACAGAGAAGAGCAACCAGGATGATTAGGGGACTGGAGACTAAAACATATGAAGAACGGTGACAGGAACTGGGCATGACTAGTCTAATGAAAAGAAGGACCAGGAGAGACATGATAGCAGTCTTCCAATATTTCAGGGGCTGCCACAGAAAGGAAGGAGTCAAGCTATTTTCTAAAGCACCCGAAGGTCAGACAAGGAATAATGGATGGAAACTGAACAAGGAGAGATTTAACTTGGAAATAAGGATAAACTTTCCGACAGTGAATCAACCAACAGAACAGCTTGCCCTGGGAAGTTGTGGGAGCATCATCACTTGAGACTTTTAAGAAGAGACTGGACTGCCATTTGTCAGAAATGGTGTAGGGTCTCCCACTTGGGCAGGGGTTTGGACTAGATGACCTACAAGTTCCCTTCCAACTCTGATTATCTGTTAGACTGTTAAATGTGCCCAATAGCTCTTGGTTCCATCACTACACATTAAAATATACATCAGGCCCAAAAATAATTGGATCCTAACTGCCTTTTGCATTCATCTGGTATTTGCACTGACCAAACTGAACTATATTTAATGAGTTTACAGCACCACGCATTACCTTTGCTCTCCTGAAATGTAATTATGGCAGAATTGTCTTCAGGAATGTAACTGATATCCAGCACCAGACCACCACCGTGCTTCTTGCTTTCAAAATAGATAATAATATAGTCTTTAGGAATTTCAGGGGAAATATTTTCAACCAAGATGCTTTTAGGCATTTCCAGAGTTCGAGCTGAAATCTTTTGTTGCTGAACCCTATGGTACTGGTTGAACGCTCTGATAAATTGGTTTGTTTCTGCAAACAAAATTGAAACATAAACAAAAAAAATTAGATAATATCACTGATTACTTAACCCCTGTTCATTCTATTTCTTCATGTAAAAGTTGCTATTTTAATCAGGCAAGTATGCTCAACTGCTGTCTACATAAAGTCCTAGACTTAGGACTGATTAGTTAATGACAGTTGAAAGCTACAACTGTCTCACACTCACCCGCAATCAGAGTTACAATCACATGACCATGGTTAGAAATCAGAATTTCCTGGATTCCCGGCCCTTAACCACTACATTAAAATACTAAGCACATAAGGCATAACACACATTTTTTCAACACGGAGAAGGATTTTCAACACCTCTGCACTTGTTTTCCCTCAAAAAGCAGAGCACCTCTGCTTTTTGGTTGAGTCTTGATGCTGAGATATGACTAGACTTTCAAAACTGCAAAAAGAGTCTTAATGGTCCTAAGTGACTTCTAGCCTGGGGAAGGTCTACCGTGGTCTTCTAATATAAAAGTGTAATTCTACACTGTATCTTTAGATTCCCCACTGAAGAGTTCTCTCTTCATTCGCTTTTCCTGTAAGAAAACAGAACTCTATGAGTCATAAAGAAAACGGAAACTCTATGAGGCAGTATTTTGTTATTTCCTTTTTAAGGATTATGGCTTAATCTATTGTTTCATTACATTTTACTGTTAAGCATTCAATGCACATTTGTAACTGCAATGTCAGCGTTCCAACTAACAACCTCCAAACCAATAAACTCCGAGACAAGCATTTCCTCAAAGTTCCATTTTATTAGAGTCGTCATATTGGCACATCTGGGAAAACCCGAATCTGAGAGTTCTGGGTTTTCCCTTCCCAAAAGAAAATAAAAAAATCCCTCCCCTGCACCCAGCAGTCCATCACATGGTCCTATCAAACATCGGCCCAACTGAAGACCTTCCTCCAAACAACCCCCTCCAGGTGCAGGGTAACATGGCCTTGACTTTCTGTGAAAAAACGTTGTTGAGTCTAATCTTCTACCTCTCTAAGAAAGCCCCCCTCCCAAATTCCGAGGCACTAAATTTGGCAGCTTCGAAGCTTCCAAATAAAATATGGCTTCCAAGGCTGACATGCAATCTGTTTTTCTTTTCAGTTTGGTTCACACGCACGTTTGCTTACAAACATGTACAAATATTTCCTTAAATTAGTGAAGCCCAAGAAACCAGTTTGGCTCAGATTCAGTCCAATAATCCATTTACCTCATTGTTTCATGCACTTATTGGTTACATCACTTCACAATTTCTCTCATAAACCTAACTTGAATGCTAACTATTGAACTTCAGAATTCCACACATGATAAAGTCCCACAAAGGCTACCAGATGGCGGCTGAAAAAAATCCAGACAGTCACTAGTTTTCTGAATCTTTCTATTGTATTCTATCCTCTGGGACCGGCTGGATTTTTGCCAACCAGATATGGCAGCCCTGTGTAACCAACAACCACAACCAGAACTAGAGTAAACAGAGCCACTTCCAAAATCATATACAGTAAGCACAATGGTTTAGATAACATTCATATATCTTCCAATGAACGCTCCAATCCCCTTCAGAGAATCAAATCTTTCAGTGAGTAAACTATTTTGCATAAACTTTTTGGGAGTAAACAATGTCTGATTAACAGCGTAGCCAATCTTGGCCTGAGGCTTCTAACTTTTTACATTTGTGAATAAAGCACGAATGCTTATTCCTGATGTTTTATTAGAGAAGTACTGTAGAAAACCAGAGAGTGCCATCATTTAATAATGCAGAGGAAACTCTCACAGGACTGCCTGGAATTCAACTACTGCCTGCTTGTTTCTTCACTCTACCAATTCTAAGGAATATAAACTTAAACATCCATGCCATCTGTACAATCCAATGTGAATGCCTACTTTCCTTCTGTGTTATCTTTTAAAACTTTTATCTAAAAATTTTATCTAAAACCTTTTAGTTTTAACTTCTTTAACCTTTACCTGTGTAAGAACTGATGATTTTAATGATTAAATCAGTCATGTCTTCCTAAAGCCCCAAAGCTCCTTCTTTTTTCCTACATCTTGCTTAATGAAAAGTTCTAAAGAATTATATGGCTATAAACAAGGTATGCAAGGCATGTTTATTAATTTCTTATTCCTGATGCTTTCTTACCAATGGGCTTGATAAAAGTGATGACAGCAGCATTGCACTCAGGCACCATTTCCATATCAAAATCCTTGTCTTCTTCTGAGAGGCCGCTCACAGTCTCTACCAACAGAATGAGCATGCACTCAATTGTAGTCTCCGGCACATTCTCAAGAGCCACTAGAGAAGATGATGGATTTTGACTCAGTTCCTGCTGGTATTTTTTGACATGAAGTGCAATTTTACTGATTTGGTGGCGATCTCTTTGCAAAACCTCTTGCGCATCTAGTTGAAGAGAAAGATAATTTTTTAAAAATCTAACATTCAAAAAAAACTATAGAAAAACATCTAACCAAAGTCTTCCACTCCCCCAAAACATTTACGTGTGTGTGTGTGTGTGTGTAGGCAAAAGAAAGCTCAGGTTGGAAACATGCAGAAGAGGTCTTCATCCTGTAGTGGATAGACAATGGCTAAAATGATGAGTGAGTGAGTGAGTGAAAGTGAAAGAGGGAGAGCGGGGGAGGGAGGAGAATTGTCTTCACTGTTCATTTGGGTTCACTTTGGTGATCAGATTTTAGGGAAGGTACGTACATTAAGATGACAGTACACTAAAGGAAGGTGTGAGGACAAAAATGTAGAAGCCACTGCTATAGACAGCAATGTTTGCAGAATGCCAAACTGTAAATGGCCTCCACCTTGGAAGATGATCAAATCTTGTGGGAACTCAACATCTTTTTATGAACTTGCATATAATAGGGGAAGTGAAATTTTGACTATTTTTTTAAGAACCCACGCTTTGTTCCAAGATCAGAAAATGCACCTCCCCAAATACTTGTGACATGATCTTCACAGCAAGAGCAAGGAAAGTAGAAATAGCCCATCTTTTCAAAATGGAGTATCTCACAGATAAAAGCTGTTATAGAAACTACCTGCTTCATTTTCAAAGGTGACGATGAATTGTTGTCCATCTTTAATGCAGGACTTCACGGGCCCTCCGCCAGAATGTTTCTTATTCTCAAAGTATAGCTCCAAGAAGTCAATCTGAATTTCCCTGCCTGCATCTGCTGTTACTACAATGCTGAATCCCTCCTGGATGGCCATTTTTCCTGCCTCCTTTTCTGCGTAATCTGAAACATCATAGGAACTGTTGTTTACACCTACACTATATAAAACGTAAACAAATACATTGTTTGATTTAGAAAGATCTTTCAGCAATGGTCACTTGGAGAAAAAGTTGCCCTGTTGGTGATGACTGGAGATCTGGCATTTGTTAAAACCAGTGACTTAATACCATAGCTGTCTTTCATTTAAGGGATAATGACCATTAAGAAATACACTATAGCAGTGGTTAACCTTTTCGGCACTGAGTGCTGAAACGTGCGCCTGGTCTTCCGGTTTCTAATGCGCATGCGTGCACAAAGATCAGCTGGTCAGCATGCATGTGTATGTGAAGACCAGCTGGCCAGCCGGAATCCGGAAGAGCAACAGGCAACGGCTGGCGTGCCTGGATTGATGGCTCCGCATGCCACTTCCGACACACATGGCATAGGTTGCCATCACGGCACTATACCAAACCAGCATTTCATTAGCAAGTGAAACCACAATTCAGTAATATCACTTACCAAGTTGATGGATTTCTTTAGCTACGACAGGCCTCTAAAGGTAAGGGAACAAATAAAACCATTAGAAAGACGACATATCAATTTCCTGATAATATTGTTCCTCGAGCTGACTTTATTCTTAGCACTAACGGTAGTAAGTGGCCCAAGTACATACTTATAAAGGCTTGGCAATCATATTGCTACACTGAGACATAATGCAGCTTGTGTGATTTTAATTCAGAAAGGGATGGGGGCCCAAATATTCTTGTAAGCCAATATAAGGCTTAGTGTTATTATTATTAAATTTTTATCTCCCACCCCCCTGTGTATGTATGTCTATCAGTCTGCCTGTCTGTCTGTAAGCAGCTATCATCCCTAATACTTTTGCTTCCTATTCCCCCCCACTCCCCCCCCCCCAAAACCCCAACAACAGACTGAGAGAGGGACTGGCTCAAAGCCACCCTGCTGGCTTTCATGTCTAAGGTGGGGGTGGGATGGGGGTTAGAATTCAGTCTTTCCTGGTTTCTAGGCCAAGACCTGAACCACTACACCAAACTAGTTCTCTGTTATATGCATAAGGCTACTACGGTTAGTTCTACAAACCATCATTAATGGTATATATGAACCAGCACAGCCATTGTCTCTAAAACAAATGTGCATGGAAGACACAAAGCACCGATTGTATCTATCTAATTGGACTATACTAGCATAGTGCACATACTTACCTGGCTTGGATCTTGTTCTTCCGGAGGCACATTGTTATTAGGTGCTACTTCTACTGAAGGCAATGAGACAGATAGCTTCAAAGGCTTCATTTCTGGCAGACTGGGTTCATGGCTCTTAATACGAAGGACTCTTTCTCTCACTGAAATGTAGAAAAGGATAGCTGTCATTTGATCTAGTTAATGTTATATAAAAAATGAGTATAAAATAAAAAAATGGGGTATTGGTTGGAATCCAGGAATTGAAAGCAAGCTGGTTTATATCAGAGTTCAATCAGTTAGGAAATTGCCTGAGATTTTGGGTTTACACAAGGTTGAATACAGCTATTTTCTATTTCCAATCTGTGGAAGCAGATAAGACTACATTCTGAGAGAACTTCAGTTGTTTAAACATTTTCTAGTTAGAAGGAACAGAAAATATTTACAACTACACCAACACACAAATGAATTCAAAATTCAATAATACTTCAGGATTACAGTTAACAACAGAATACTCTAGTATTAATATGTTTTCAATATACTGAGTCACGTAAACAGGCAATCCCTATTTTAGATTATACTGTAAAATGTGCCGGAATGGCAGTAAAAGTAAACATTAGCAGACTAAATACAATTCCTGGAATTCAGTTTTAATGTATTAGCAGCAAACAAATACAAGGAAATAAAAGAAAGGGCCCAAAGTATATAAACATCATCAGCATTCAAGTTTACTGTATTTTGATCAACTACATTTTTACATTTACATTTATTTCTCT